>NW_025900233.1:0-215814 GCF_022539505.1 Lolium rigidum
CGACCAGGTATAGGTCGGGTGGCACGCCCTGCACTTCGCAACGCCGCGTGTGACCAGAAGAGCATTGCGGGCCGTCGCTCGGAGGGGTCTCAGCCAGCCGCAGCTCTAGGCTCCCCCCGGCTCTACAGTGTTGACAAGGCCGCTGCCCGCCGGTGGGTTTTGGCAGTCAACACATTCTTGTTATGCTTAATGCTTGTCACTAGGGCCCGAGTGGCATGATCTTAGATTTGAGCTCTATACTTATTGCTTAGATTGTATCTACAAGTTGTATGCACATGTCTATGTCCGGAACCAAAGGCCCCAAAGTGACAGAAATTGGGACAACTGGAGGGAAATGCTTAGATATGAGGATCACATGTTTTCACCGAGTGTTAATGCTTTGCTCCGGTGCTCTATTAAAAGGAGTACCTTAATTTCCAGTAGATTCCCTAGAGGCCCGGCTGCCACCGGCTGGTAGGACAAAAGATGTTGTACAAGTTTCTCATTGCGAGCACGTATGACTATATATGGAAAACATGCCTACATGATTAATGATCTTGATATTCTGTCTTAATGCTATTTCAATCCTATCAATTGCCCGACTGTAATTTGTTCACCCAACACTTGTTATTGGAGAGTTGCCACTAGTGTAGATAGCTGGGAACCCCGGTCCATCTTTCATCATCATATACTCGTTCTACATGACATTGGAAGTAGTATCAACTATTTTCTGGTGCCATTGCTCTCATATTACTATTACTGTTGCTGTGCTACTGTTACTACTGCTCCCATATTACTGCTACTTTCACATCACCCCTGTTGCTAGTGCTTTTCAGGTGCGGCTGAATTGACAACTCGGTTGTTAAGGCTTATAAGTATTCTTTACCTCCCCTTGTGTCGAATCAATAAATTTGGGTTTTACTTCCCTCGAAGACTGCCGCGATCCCCTATACTTGTGGGTTATCAGAACCTAAGGATATTGGTATTTGACCAATGGACCTAGATGTTATTGAAGGTGAGGTGTTTTCTGAGAATGAGAAAAGCTAAAAGAGAAACAACAAAAGATATTTTGGCAGAAAGAAAGAAAAGACTAGAAAGTCTAGCTCAGGTGTATATAAATGATATACATGTTATGGATGTATTCCTTGTTTGGTCACATAATGAAATTTTTGGGTATTTGTACCAGATTGGTTGGTATGAGATGTCATACAGTACAACGCAATACAAGAATACGATGGCCTAAGTGACTGATAAGGAATATGGTAATAATGCACGTCTGGAACATAATAAAGTGTCATTATGTTTGTCGTTGGCATTCTACCTAGCCCTTAGAATTTATAATAAAGAACTTAATAATTGTTATTTTGCTCTGGTCAAATGAAAATAATGAGTTGTTCAAATTTTGACAGTATTCCATGTACGATGGATAAGTTATTATAAATCTTTATGGTGAAACACACATGCATAACACTGACGCTAAAATGCCGTAAGGCAAATGATTTGAATTCCACTTATTTGTGGAACCGCCATTTAGGTCATGTTAGAAAGGAATGCATGAAGAAACTTCATGCATATGGATTTTTTGGAGTCATTTGATTTTAGAATCGTTTGGCGCTTGCAAATCTTTTCTAAAGAGAATGACTGAAATACCGTTCATAGGCCAAGAGTGGAACGGGCAACTGACTTAGTGGAAACATACATGATGATGTATGTGGTTCACTGGGCATAGTTGTGTGCGGGAGATTCTTCTACTTCATGAAAACTTCCAACAATGAATTGAGTATATATATGTGGATATATTCGATAAGGAAGAAGTTTGAAACATTTGTATGGATTCAAATAAATTTCAGCATGAAGTGGAAATCATCGTAATAGAAAAGTCAAATATCTATGATTGGATCATGGTGGAAATATTTGAATTACGAGTTTTAGCGAACATCTAAGAAAGTTATGAAATTATTCTACAACTCACGTTTCTTGGAGTATCATAGTGATGATGGAGTATCCGAGAGACGTATCCAAACCTTGTTGGGTTAATGATGAGATAAATTGATGCCATTATATTTTTTGGATTATGCTTTAGAGACTACCGCTTTTACACTAAATAGAGCATCATCATAATCCGTTGAAATGACACCATACGAGTTATGGCATGGGTATGAACCCTAATAGTCATTTCTTAAATTTTGGTATGCATAGCATAAGTAAATAAATTTACAACCAAAATCGGATGAATGTCTTTGTTGGTTATCCCAAAGAATTGATTGGGAATTCTTTCCACTATGGAGACAAAGACAAAAGTGTTTATCGATGTTTCTTACTTATTTCCAAGAAATTGTTTCTAGCGAAGTATTTGAGTGGGAGGACAATGGAACTTGATAAGTTTTATGAACCTGAGCATGATCAGAGTAGCGCAGCATCGGAAATGGTTCCGGAAGCGGTCACGAAGATCATAGCTCCCATTTCTACAAAGTGTTATAGTCATGGAGATCAAAGTACCTATTGAACCTTGTAGATATGTTTTACTTTGTGATCAAATAACTGATTTGTGGACAAAGGATTGTTTTTGAACAATGATAAACCAACTACATACAAAGAAATTATGATGGGCCCTGACTCCGTTAAAATGACTAAGCGCCATGAAATCCAAGATAGATGAATACTTTTTGAAAGTAAATGGATCTATAAAATTGATGGACTTGGATGTAATATCCTTGAAGAAGCCCGACTTGTCGAAAAGTTGTTTACGACAAAGTTCAAAGAGTTGACTACGATAAGATTAGATCTTCCGTAGCGATGCTTATAGTCTATATGGATTATTCTAGTAATCGCTACATATTTCTTTTATGAGATATGCTACTAGGATGTCAAAATACATTACTTAACAGAAGCGTGTATTAAAGGTGTATACAAGATACAACTAAGAGTTTTGCTGGTCCGTGGAATACTAGATAGGTATACAAACTTCAATTAGATGAAGTGAATATCGCGGAGTTGGAATCTTCACCGGATGAAATAGTCAAAGAGTTTTTGATTTCATCAGAAACGATGAAGATGCTTGCATTTGCAAGAAATTAAGTGGGAGCGCTGAGACATATTTGTAATACTTTATGTAGATTACATATCGTTGATTATAAATAATGTAATTATATAATTGATTAAAAAGGTTTCATTGAGAATTAACTTCAATGAAAGGATATGAACTGAAACATATTTAGTGTCAAGATCTATGAAGATAGATTGAAACACATAATAAGTTTAAGTTAAAAGTACATAGAATAAATATTGAAGTAGTTCAATATAAAATATTAAGAAGGTGTTCTTTTCATGTAAAGGTTTAACAAGACTTGAGTGTATTTGACACTTCATGAGTAAAAACACATGAGTGATTTTAGATCACGAATAATACGTACAATCAGATGTCCTGTGCTCTAAAGAGTTAGGAGCATATACCAGAATAATTCATGTGATGATTATTGGACAACAGTAAGAATATCCTTGAGTGCTTTAGAAGAACCAAGAATATATATAGTTTTATATGGGGTAATGACAAACAAATCGATGTAAGGTGTTACACCGATATTAGTTTGGTCACATATAAAAATAAAATTTCAATCTAAATTAGGCTAAGTGTTGATTAAAATGTAGCACAGTGAGCTAGAAGATGTCTCACTACAACAGGTACCCCCCTTCAGCAACGCAACAATGCGTTGCCAAATGTCCATATATGCGTTGGTAGTGCCTACACCAACGGATTTGGTATGCGTTGCCGTTGGTGGCGTTGCAAGGGTCAACACAAACGCATATACATGCGTTGGTAAATGGCACGAAGAAGCGTTGTAAGATAGCAACGTATATGGTTGGATCCTAACAACACTCCATATGCGTTGGTGGTTGCTAGATAGCTCGAACAATTGATGGTAATTTATATATTGCGTAAAACAATTATTTGTTCACTACTAAGAGTGAACGAGAGATGCAATATGTTAAACAGAAGGATCTCATATATTGATCAACTATGTTGCTTTACAAGTAGCATGACTCATTGAATAAAAGTTCTGTATCTCTAAAAGTTAAGTGACGCTCTAAAACATAGTCTACAACTATCTGGTAGTAGCCATTCTTGAAACTTGTTCTCAGCATCTCAGCCATGCTTCGTCCACTTATTTTGCCAATCTACAACAACAACACCAGTTTTATATAAGTAACTTGCCAATATTGAGACAAAAATCAAGTGAATAAAATAGTGCAAATTAAAATAGTTTGTAACATACAAATGTTGAATGCCATGGGATAGTTAATCTTCCTGCATGGAACACAAAAGGAAGTTCATGTTTATCTTCTCTGAGCGATGTGAAAGCAACAATGAAAAACCGAGAACTCTTACAGTCGTATATAAATTATCTTTTATTGTAGCAGATTCTGGTGTGTCCGTTTTTTTCTAGATCCAATTAATCTTCCCAGGTCATTGAGGAGAGGATTCTCAAGAGTGCAATTTGACTGCACCAAATAGCTTAGTGACTTCAATCTTTCGACTAAACTTGTTCCTGTTCACAAAGTGAAGATTTAATTAATATAGCAGAGAGAATAAAATATGTATGTCAGTAATTTCCTAAGCATTTTCTCTTTACTACAATAGACATATAGTTCACATATTTATATTAATTCCCATGCGAGATGACTAGACAAAAATATGTGACACCATAGCAGCCTAGGACCAAAGAAGTTACCAGGCCGTACTACACACTTTGATTACTTTATGAGCCCTTCTTCTATACAACCAGGGATTTATATTTCTCATTGCAGCACACAAATACTGAAGCTTTACCTCTTGTCTGAACCTGCACAAGCAAGCTGTCATAAGAAACCAACAAAAATTTCATATTCAGTGTGTATAGCTGCATGCAAAGATTAATTGACAAGGACAACTATATAATACAGAATCTATAAAACTAAATTAATTTTGATCTTAGTCATCTCCATCTTTGACTACAAGGGGCTCTATAAAGAAATGATTAGAAGTGAGCGCAATTTCCCCTATTTCTGCAGTCAACTAGTTAGTGCCTTGACTAGCCCCGAAAGATGCATACGGTTGTCAATCCATAAACAATCATTCAAAGAAAGATGAATATTTTGAGTTAATAAACTGTTTCGTTTGCACATGTATAGCAAGATACTTAAGCTGGTCTGCAAGATAATTCTTCTATTGCATACATGGAAAGAAAACAACCGTGGCTTGCACAAATACAAAAAATGAGTACTTTGCACCTCGTAAGAACAGTATAACTAATATTCATTTGAACAAAACGAGCTAGATACAGTAATCAACCACACAATTTGTCTAATTCATTAAACCATAGAAACAATTTACAGTTCGAAGACATCTTGCATATCACAGGAGCACCAATGAAGCTACAGAACATGCCATCTCTAATATATGTGGGACCGGATCATGTAGTAGTAAAAGTAGTAAAATAGAGGGATCTCGTGTAGAACCTGTGGTCACCTGATTAAGGGAGAAGCCGGGTGGGAGCGGTCGTTAGCAGTTGGGACTTGTGGCAGGTGATCTGAGAGCAAGCACCCTTGGTTGAGCGGCAGGGACAGCACGTATCCGCACAGAATACAACCTGAATAATTAGCGGATCGAGCCAACAAGGACTACAGACTTCGAGTCAGGTGGGAGTGAAACTGAAACCAAGTGGTACCCGTCGAGGCACATAATCTCTAGAACGAAGCACGGCCCGCTGAAACCAGAGATGGCGACATCAATAGAAATCAAGAGAGAGGATCGAGGTGGAGATCCTCACCTGAAGGCGGGTTGCAGCTGCGGACGGGGCACCGCGGGATGACTGGATCTAGCAACAGCGTTCGGCTCGCCGACTCGCCGCTACACATAATTGACAACCCCTCTACATATGAATCCCATTAGCCACCTGCGAAGAACGAAGAACGCCCGCTAAACCCAGATATGACGACATTGATAGAAATCAAGGGACATGACCGAGGTGGAGTTCCCCACCAGAAGGCGGGTTGTAGCGGCGGACGAGGCGCAGCGGGATGAGTGGATCTAATAGGGGCTTATTAGTATCGGGATGAGAAGATCCGCAGGGAGAGGTTTGGGTTGAGGGGCAATATACAAGGAAGGTCATTCGCGGATATTATAGATCGTGTCTTATCTCTCCACTCAGATAGGAAGTGGGGGAAGTTGTTTCGTGAAAACGCATCGCGAGTCCGTTGTAAGACATGCGTAGCTACAGGTGGGTCGCTGGCGTAGTGTCTATGCTAGATTTAGATGAGTTCTAAATATTGTGACGGATTCTACAGAAGAAGGCAGAGTATGTCATTGTTTTTGACAATGATTGAGGATGTTGAGTCGATAAGTTCTTTGAGAACTTGGTGTAGTTCCGATAGTGTCAGAACTTTGAAGCTATATTGTGTGTAATAATATTAGTGACATATTTCAGACCGCGGAATTAAGGTTCCACCAGAAGACCAAACATATTTAATGCCGACTCATTTGAAAAATGAGTGATGCGTGAAGACGCAAATGAATTGCAAAATACATACGTTTCTGAGCATGTCAGATCCGTTGACTAAAACCTCCTCCGTAAGCAAAACATGATAAAGCACCGGAAGGCCAAGGTGTTATATCTTTACAAATGTAAACTAGATTATTGACTCTAGTGCAAGTGGGAGACTGTTGGAGATATGCCCAAGAGGCAATAATAAAATGGTTATTATAATATATCTTTGTGTTTATGATAAATGTTTGCATACCATGCTATAATTGTATTAACCGAAACATTGATACATGTGTGTTATGTAAACAACAAGGAGTCCCTAGTAAGCCTCTTGTATAACTAGCTTGTTGATTAATAGATGATCATGGTTTCGTGATCATGAACATTGGATGTTATTAATAACAAGGTTATGTCATTAGATGAATGATATAATAGACACACACCCAATTAAGCGTAGCATAAGATCAAGTCATTAAGTTCAATTTGCTATAAGCTTTCGATACATAGTTACCTAGTCATTCGACCATGATATCATGTAAATCACTTATACCGGAAGGGTACTTTGATTAGATCAAACGCCACTGCGTAAATGAGTGGTTATAATGGTGGGATTAAGTATTCGGAAAGTATGAGTTGAGGCATATGGATCAAGAGTGGGATATTGTCCATCCGATGACGGATAGATATACTCTGGGCCCTCTCGGTGGAATGTCGTCTGATTAGCTTGCAAGCATATCAAGGTACGAGTAAAGAGTACTTGTCGGAGACGAGGTTGAACAAGGTATAGAGATACCGATGATCAAACCTCGGACGAGTAAAATATCGCGTGACAAAGGGAATCGGTATCGTATGTAATTGGTTCAATCGATCACTAAGTCATCGTTGAATATGTGGGAGCCATTATGGATCTCCAGATCCCGCTATTGGTTATTGGTCGGAGAGAGGTCTCAACCATGTCTGCATAGTTCAGGAACCGTAGGGTGACACACTTAAGGTTTGATGTCGTTTAAGTAGATATGGAATATGGAATGGAGTTCGAAGTTTTGTTCGGAGTCTCGGATGGGATCCAGGAAATCACGAGGAGGTCCGGAATGGTCCGAAGAATAAGATTCATATATAGGAAGTCACTTTCCAAGTTTGGAAATGATCCGGTGCATTTATGGAAGGCGCTAGAATGTTCTAGAACCTTCCGGAAGAAATCACCATGGCAAGTGGAGTCCCGGTTGGACTCCACCAACCCTAACCAGCCAACCAAGTGGGAGGGTGGAGTCCATGGTGGACTCCACCTCCTTGGCCGGCCAAGCAAGGGGGAAGAGGAGAGTCCCTGTCCCTCTAGGTTTCGTCCATATGGCAGTTTTTGAATTGGGGTCTTATTCAGATCTTTGGGCAAACCCTTGGGTGTTCCACCTATATAATGAGGAGGAGAGGGAGGGGGCTGCTAAC
Source organism: Lolium rigidum (assembly GCF_022539505.1). NCBI lineage: Eukaryota > Viridiplantae > Streptophyta > Magnoliopsida > Poales > Poaceae > Lolium > Lolium rigidum. The sequence continues at coordinate 7,944 of NW_025900233.1, forward strand.
ACCTTGGCCGCACCACCCAAGCCCCTTGAGGCCGGCGCCCCAGCTCCCCTCTCCCAAACCCTAGCCGCCCCTCCTCACACCTCTCTCCCGTAGTGCTTACGGCGAAGCCCTGCCGGAGTTCTCTACCACCACCGCCACCACGCCATCGTGCTGGCGGGATTCCGAGGAGGATCTACTACTTCCGCTGCCCCCTGGAACGGGGAGAAGGACGTCGTCATCAACACCGAACGTGTGACCGGGTACGGAGGTGCTGCCCGACTGTGGCACCGTCAAGATCTTCTACGTGCTTTTGAAAACGGCAAGTGATCGACTACAGCAACAACAAGATCTAATCTCGTAGGCTTTGGAAATCTTCGAGGATTAGTCTCATGATCTTCTCGTTGCTACCATCATCTAGTTTGGATTATTCGTTCTTGCGGTAGGAATTTTTTTGTTTTCTATGCTACGAATCCCATCAGCGCCCCGTTCTCTTCCACGCGGACCGCCACCGCTGAGACCGCGCCGTCGCCATGGCTCCCGACGGCGCTCGCCTCACCCTCGGCACATTCTCCACTATGGAGCAGGCGGCAGGAGCCTACGACGTGACGACATGGCGTCTCAGGCGCCCGCGCCAGCATCTCAACTTCAAGGACTGCGAACCGGTCGAGGAGGCAGACTTCCTCGCCGGCTTTGACAACCTCGTCACCGCCGAGCAGCGTCGCCATCTTCAGCGCCGCCTCACCATTGCAGAGGCGGACCAACGGGCCATGGAGGCGTGGCGCACCGCCTCCCCGCGGGACGTCCTCGACGAGAAGGCCTTCCATGTGGCGAAGAAGGCGGAGAAGGACGCCATTCGTGCGTGCAAGAGGTGAATCGAGGCGCAGTACACCGGTCCGTAGGACATCGACGATGATGATGATCGGTGGGCCGATTTGGTCTTGACCAAGCCACCAGACTCTCCGGGATCGGACTTCGATTTCTCCGATGTCTAGATTAGTTTTTATCGTAGTTTAATTTGTTGTAATGTGTCTGTTGAATTATTGTACTTGTTGTCTTTTTAAAATCTATTTTCAGCACTATATTTGATCGTATTTTCATGTGTGCAAAATCTAGTTTCTAGCGCTGTATTTTAACAAGTCTGGTAAAGCGCTATTTCCGCGAGATATTTTTTTGCCTGTCTGGAAAATCTTGAGCCGCGCCCGTGCCCAAAAAGCCAAAACTGGCGCTATATAATTTTTTTTAGCACGCCAAACTTGCACGCGTCTGTTGGAATGTTGGAGATGCTCTAAGTTACCGTGATTTAGCACTTCTCGATACAAAATGACTCTACACATTATATATGAAGTCTTAAGTTTCCATGATTTAGCACTTCTAGATACAAAATGACTAAACACATTATATATGAAGTTTTCATGACATTACCCATATGATACCATGCACTATATACACAAACTGATTTTAGGCACTATAAATAATTTTAAAAAATTATGACACTATCCTATAATAACATCCACTATAGAGATATCAACATAAACTAGTGCTATATACATAGCAGTATTTCCAATGTGAGGCTTGCTTCCATGTCCTCCCCTCACCAAAATTTGAAGGGGTAAGTTTTTCCTGGTATCTTCTTTTTTAGCCCGAAAAACCCATATCAAGCGCTACATATATACCCTCATATAAATATGCTAAGTGTACTCAATGTTTCTACCAGTCGATGTGGTCGATGGCATATTTTACCCCTGAGTTTCAGTTTTCAACGTATGCCATTGTCTGCGCGTCTGACTACTGAACAATATAGACTTAAACGGATAGTACGGGCTACTCTAGAACTTATACTTATATTTTTTATTCACTTTTAATCATTACTCTCCTGGTTACGAAAAGTTATGAAGAGATTTTGACCATTCATTTGTTTCAGTTAACCAAAGTTTGAAGGAAGGAAGGATTACCGAAGCAAAAATGTTCCAATGTATGAGTAACCAAAGAAATCTAATATATACAAGTAGACTATAAACTAACTAATGTCCAGCTATCACGCGGTTCAGTTTCAACCAGACAAACCATGCATTTACGGATGCATGCATATTCAAATCGAAGGAAAACACTATCACGCAAATGAACCATAGTACTAGACAAACGCCAGCTCGGAAAATCACATGCTGCCTTCACGGACTTGCAGAATTTCATCTGCCGAGGTCCAAGGCCTCACTACAAATACGACGCTCCATGCAGACACACTGGCGCATCAGAACACTCAAGCACACCACCAGTACAAGAACACAAGTAATCGTTAGCACTTGCTCGACCAATATCGATGGCAATGGCACCGAGAGCCCTTCTCCTCCTCGCTTTGGTGGCCGTAGCCAGCGCCACCTACTGCCCTCCGCCACCGGCGCCGGTTCCGGTGCCCCGCCATGGCTCGTGCCCCCAGAACGCGCTCAAGCTGCACGTGTGCGCCAACGTGCTGGGCCTGGTGAAGGCCAAGATCGGCGTGCCCCCCACCGAGCCCTGCTGCTCGCTCCTCGACGGGCTCGTCGACCTGGACGCCGCCGTCTGCCTCTGCACCGCCATCAAGGCCAACGTTCTCGGAATCCACCTCAACCTCCCCATCGACCTTAGCCTCATCCTCAACAACTGCGGAAAGATATGCCCGGAAGACTTCCAGTGCATCCACTAGCAAATCAGCTACAAGCAGTAGTGCATGCACTACTACGTGCTATCTAGAGGTCGAGAGATTTCGTTTGCTTCTGTTCCCTACTTTTATTTGTTTCTTGTATACCGGCGATTTGGCATGTGTGTTATGTTCTTTGTTTCAAAAAATCATACCTGATATTTGAATTATTTGAATCAATAAAGAGGTAATTTCATGAGACTTGACCTTCGGCCCCCTCCACCATTCACAAAAGGATGCCATTTTGAAGCCAATCTCTTACGGCGATTATATTCGCCGATTGTTTGACACTTCTTGGCGATGCATGCCGTGTCTGATACACGTCATTTTCTTTTCATCTTGATGGCGGTGCGGCATGCGTCATATGCATGTGACGAGGGCTGGAAACGGATTGGATAGTGCCCTTCCCACATCCGCTTTCATATTTTCAAAGCGAATATTGATATGAATACAATTGTTCATCCTTTCTGAAATATGTGACCCTATAAAAAAATTTGGCCGAAATTCTCTATCCTTACCACTAATCAACCTGACCTCAATTCACAAATACATGATGGTTTAGGCTTGTGCTTTTGCGAGGGGACGATAATTTAGACATTAACAAGGTCTCCGTTTTTTTCTAAAAAAATTACATTTATCAAAAAATTGATGCAAAATTGTTGTTACCATTTTTTGTTTCTAGCCTTATCAATGTAAAAAAAGACCGTGTAAAAAAGTTACCCGGGTTTATAACTCCTCCTTGACTTTGAGCCAAACTTTGACCCTAAATTTAATATTATCGAAAATTGTCAAACTTTGACCTCAAGTTGCTCGACTTTATAGGTCCTCCTCGACTTGCCAAACTTTGACCCTACAATTGTTGTTACCATTTAAAGTTTCTAGCGTTAAAAGTGTGAAAAAAAAATTGTGTAAAAAAGTTACTCGGGTTTATAAGTCTTTCTCGACTTTCTTCAACTAAAATCACTTATAGACAATTATCGAAAGTAAAAGAACATTATCGATCATGCAATGAGCCGGTGAATCCGACGAAACTATGCACTGCATGCAGCAGGGAGCTTCAGCTATATGCATGCCACGAAAAATTGTGATTTCTAGATAGCCTGAGAGCCCAACACTCCTTTTTCTCTGTGGACGATTATCTCTGAATAAAATGCAAAAGATCGATATCTCAAATCATGCATGAGTGCACATCGGTACTCCAAGTTGCTTGAGAATATTTCAGATGCGAACAAATAACTTGGTCTTCCAGCATACATCCATGCATGACATTACGAGTTTATGACCCACTGGGTGCTCACTAGAAACAAGCGATTAATTAGTCGATGGAATCATGCATGGTGTCATGGTGACGGTCGGGAAGACAATGATTCAGCCTCCCGTTCGGCGCCCGTGAACAAATTTGTCGCCCGTTTCGTTCTACTTGCTCTCTTCTACTTTTTTTTAACAAGAGTCCCGAAGGGCCCAGAAACAATATTCATTTAACACCGGAGACGTTACAAATACAGAGAGGGCCGTAAAAGAAAGACCAACTCTAACAGAGCCTCACACTTTACAAAAAGGACCTTAGAAACATAAGTGGAAAAGCAACCTTCTACCTTGCGTGTCTACACCTTGAGCCTAGAAGAACAAACTGTCTAAGCAGACACAATTGGAGCCTGCTAGGGTCTGTCGAGAACACTTTTTTTCTTCGAAAATGGACACTTCATTACTTTAAGCAATAGACCCATCCTCTGCATAGCTAGGATACACACAGCCGTACAAATATCTCGTACAAATATCTGTTACAAACACCAATAAATTCGACGACAAGAATCTAAAGAACTCGATAAACAAAACTAGCTAGGTGGATCCAGGCGGAGATCAGGCTGCCTCCCATGTTGGAAAAAAATATCCCTCTCTGTATCCTCCAACCGTGAAGACACCTTCGTAAAGAGGTCTCGATGCTCCATCCGCTGAAGTGGCACCCATGAGCGAAGCATAGTTGTGCACCGGTATATATGACCTGCATAAGAGAGAAAGAAATATTATTGAAAATCTTATCATTTCTACATAGCCAGAGCGACCAAATAATGGCAATCGCTCCCATCCTAATAAAGACGCTTAAACGTAACAGCCACACCACTGAGCCAATTACCAAATATATTGGCAACACTACGCGGTAGGTATACGGTAGACCCTATTTGGACAACTGACCATATAGACCTAGCAAACTTACACTGAAAGAACAAGTATTTAATAGTCTCGTCTTGGTGACAGAAGACATACTTTTTTACTTCCATGCCAGTTGCGTTTGGCAAGATTATCTTTAGTGAGGATGACCCCACGATGAAGATACCATGCAAAAACTGTCGTTTTGAGCGGTATCTTCATCTTCCAAATTTTCGAATTATTATCGACTGGAATATCAGGCTGAATCAAAGCATTGTACATGGAGGCCACCGAGAATGAACCATTTCCAGTGAGGTTCCATCGAAACTCATCTGAGCCCTGCGTCAATTGAACTATCTCAAGATGATGTAGCAATTCATTCCAGGAGGTTTGTCTAGGTCCGATGAGACTTCTTCTAAACGTCACATTCGGTGGGAAAGTTTCCAACACCTTAGCGATAGTATCAATTTTGTGTCGCACAATATTGTACAATGTCGGGTATTGTTCTCGGAGTGTGGCATTACCAAGTCATTTATCCTTCCAGAAACGAATTTCCGACCCATCCTTAATAGAGACAGATCCATATGGAAAGAAATACTTCTTTGTATCCATAAGGCATGCCCATAAAATGCGAATTTCCTGGTTTCCAAAGAATCATAAAGCCTTTGAGCCAATATACTTCCTCTTGAGGAGTGTTTGCCAAACTCCCTCCACGGTAAGTAGCTTAGAGAGCCATTTACCAAGTAAGGCTCTGTTCTTGACCTGGAGATCTTGGATGCCAAGTTCTCCATGGTCTTTGGGGCGGCAAAGCACACTCCACTTAGCCAATGGATATTTCCGCTTCTCACTATCCCCCTGCCAGAAGAATCTAGATCAAAAATAATCCAATCGTTTTAAGGCTCCTCTAGGAAGTTGGAAGAAAGATATCATATATAGTACCATGTTACTTAGTACCGCGTTTATGAGAACTATCTTCCTCCCAAGGATAGTAATTTGCCTTTCCAACTGCTTAATCTAATTTGAAGTCTTTCCTCGATAATTTTTCATTCAGCATTGGTTAGTCTCCGATATTGAATCGAGATACCCAAGTACCTAATCGGAAATTGGCCTTGCCCACAGCCGAAAAGCTCAGCATATTCTGCAACATTGTCTTGGGCCTCACCAAAACAAAACAACTCACTTTTATGGAAATTAATTTTTAGACCCAAAAGCTGCTCAAATACTGAAAGAATTAACTTCAGATTTCCAGCCTTATCGATGTCATGTTTCATAAAAAGGATTGTGTCATCGGCATATTGAAGAATAGACAATCATCCATCAACAAGATGAAGAATGACCCCTTCAATCTGGTCCTCTGACTTTGCATGTTCAATCATGACAGCGAGCATATCCGCCACTATATTAAATAGCACCGGTGATAATGGATCACCCTGTCTTAGCTCCTTCTTGGTTTGAAAGTATTTGCCCACATCATCATTGACTTTAATGGAAACACTCCCACCCGAGATGAAACTATTGATCAACACACATAACTCATCAGAGAAACCTTTCATTCTGAGAGTTTGTTGCAAGAAAGACCACTTAACTTTATCATAGGCTTTTTCAAAATCAATCTTTAAAATCGCTCCATTCTAATTCTTCCTATGCAATTCATGAAAAATTTCATGGAGGACTACCACCCCATCGAGAATGTTTCGTCCTTGCATAAAAGCAGTTTGCGAAGGCCTGATCACATGATTAGCCACCGTGTTGAGCCGGATCGTGGCCACTTTAGTGAATATTTTAAAGCTGACGTTAAGAAGGCAAATATGACGGTATTGTTGTATCCTTTCTGCTACATTAACCTTCGGCAATAAGATAATTTCACTAAAGTTGAGCCTAAACAACTCCAACTGTCCAGCATGAAGATCCTCGAAAAGAGCTAGCAGGTCAAACTTGATGACATCCCAGAAATTCTGATAAAATTTAGCTGGAAAGCCCTCACGACGAGGCGCTTTATTATGCTCCATTTGGAAGATAGCTTTTCTTACTTCCTCCTTAGTGTAAGGAGAAGTGAGAAAATTATTCTCCGCTTGGACTTGAGGAATGTCATCCGTTCTAGTCTCATCAAACGAGAAATTACCTTCCTCGGGAGCACCAAAAAGTCCCTTATAATAGCTCGTAATATACGACTACAGCTGTTCATGGCCCTCGATCGTACCCTCATCCTGAACAAGAGAACGAATACGTTTATTTCTATGTCTGCCATTGGCAACACAATGGAAATACCTCGTATTCGAATCTCAAATAGCCTCACCAACCGAAGGGCCAGCAGCTCAACCAACAATCGAGTTGGTAGAGGCATAGCAGGTAGAGGATTGAGTTGCATATTTCTTGGATGCATCACCAAGCTCAAAGCAGGGAAATCTTCACCGCTGAAACTAAGTAGCGACTTCCGGGATGATCTCATCAGTCGCCGGCGAATACACCCGAGTAGCTTGAAGATTGCATAGAGATGATATGAACAACAATTATCGGTTGATCCGCAATGTACACTACTAGGGAAACACTTATAGGCCCCGAGTTATCGCCAGCGCGCTAAAAAAGAGGTCCGTCGGTGCTATATAACGCCGGCTCACCAAATAATGGAGCCCCGGAGATACGATGATACCACCAGCGGACACAAAATTTAAACATGTATTTGTACAACCGGCAGTACAAAAGCGTGTATAGATGTCACATATTCTGTGGCGGACCTAAAATGTATTCTGTGGCGCACCACAACCCCACGCGCCACAAAATATCATGTTTCTGTTGCGCACGGATAAAGGTGCGCTACAGAAACATGATATTCTGTGGCGCATGGGCTGATGCGCAACTGAATTACCATTTTAGTGGCGTAGATTCTGTGGAGCACTACCCATACGCCACAGAATAGAGTTTTTGGTGCCACTAATGAGCCTTTCCCTACTAGTGAAAGTGACACTTACTTCACAAACATGACTATCCCAGAGGAAGAATCTTAACTTTAGTGTGAAACTCGCACGTCTAGGTTACTAAGCCAACTCTTGTAAGAACATGACGTATTTTTTATTTTTTATATTCATTTGACCTATCCTAGTATGAAAAAAGAGAAAATTCACATGAGATCACCATTTTGAAGGAAAATCTAGGGGTAGACATGGTGGTGTCCACCGAACAAGATACCGCCTGAAGCTACGTATCAAGGATCGGTAACCGCCCCTACTTGCATGAGGTTCTATGGCTATATAAGCATGGTGTAAATAGGGGAAATGCCAGTACACAAATATGAAGTGACACCTGCTTCACAAACATGACTATACCAGATGAAGATCTTATAATTATAATGTGAAGCTCCCACATCAAGGCCACTGAACCGATTCTTGTAAGAACTTAGTCTCTTTTGAGTTTCTCATGTTCATATGACCTATCCTAAAACAAAGAGAGAGAAAAATAACATGAGATCACCACTTTCGAAGTAAAAATAGGAGTAGACATTACGGGAATAAGAGACATGGTTTTTGAATGATAGGACGTGAGAAAGGGTCGGTAAGACATGGCATGCCCTGAAAATCCTTCAACGAAGCATATGGCGAGCGGGGCTTGCTCTTTGAGTTCTCAAACACTCGGGGATACTAGCTAACACCGTGAAACAGCCAATTTTGGCACATTTTTTCCTAGTGTTATGTTCTTCAAGCGTTGTGTCTAACACTTGGCATATGCTTTGTTCTCCAAGTGTCTCTTCTCTTTGACATCACAAATATGTAGACGCCGAGCAAATTGTAGTAAGCTGCCATTTTTGAGTGTGGCACTCGGAAACTTCACAACAATGGTGAACTGCGGCAGTGACTCGAGTATGGATCTCAGCTCACACACAAGCTTCATGCACCAACATATATTTTCTAAGGTAAAGACGGTCGTATCCACCGTCGGATTAGATAGAAGAGAGTGACCCATTATAAGAAAATTGGATCCAAACACCATACAAACAATACAATACCTGGTTTATGAGGAAAACTAGGGCGAAAAACCATGCACCAATATATGAATGGTGGTAACGTAACCCTCGATATTGGCTTAGCTTCCGCTGGTTATGCACGCCCATATTTTTTAATTTATCTGCGCCGCGTACTGCTAATTGGGTCCAAGCGCTCACACTGGACGGTTAACTATTGCTACTACATGCTTGCTCAACTTGCTTATATACTCTTGTCCTTTCACTCTAAAATATGTTGTGTATATGGAAGATGATAAGGTCATTGCACTGTTGCGTAACATGCAAGAACATGCACGGGTGGAATTGCTCAACTTGTTGCCCTATCGCCAAAATTAACAAAACAAAAGCACGAGTCCATGCCAATGCCCCCATGCCAAATTCTTGTCCCATCTCTCTAAAACAACTGGCATCATGCAAAGCAGTCTTGGAACCGATCGAATCACACATGGTCGCATATGATCATGCACGTATACGTAAGCTCCTACGCCAAACAGCTCGATCTCACCGGGCTATAAATACAACACCCTTCAGCCTCTCCTGCATCCCCATTGCACCACTACCCAAGCAAAAGAAGAAGCAACTCATATATACACACGATCACGATGGCATCCAAGGTTGCGCTCTTCATTGCCATGAGCCTCCTCTCTGCCGTCGCGGTGCACGGCTGCGGACCATATTGCCAGCCACCGGTCGTGGTGCCGACGCCACCGTACCATGGAGGAGGAGGGCATGGCCATGGCGGTGGGCAGTGCCCCATCGACGCCCTCAAGCTGAGGGTGTGCGCTAACGTGCTCGGTGGGCTGCTCGGCCTCAAGGTCGGCGTTCCGACGTACAACGAGTGCTGCCCGCTGCTGAAGGGGCTGGTCGACCTCGACGCCGCCGTCTGCCTCTGCACCGCCGTCAAGGCCAACGTCCTTGGCATCGTCCACCTCAACGTGCGTGCGGACATCACCCTCCTCCTGAACCACTGCGGCAAGTCGTGCCCGTCCGATTTCACTTGCCCAACCCATTAGCGGACGTACGTACTGCTGCACGGGCACGAATAAGATATTTGATTTCCGTACTTCCTTGTTAATTTCATGAGGTGTGGAACTGTCCCACTTCCACATTTGAATTGTTGTAATCATGTACTATTTTTTTACTTTTGCAAACAACTATGTAACTATATAAGTACACTTCATAACTTGTATTAATAATTTGATATATATCATCAGTCAGTTCAAAGAATATCAAGGATGCACGATGCGCAGTCAGAATATCAATTAAACCTTGCCTCCACGACAATATAGTGCAATAACTACTCTAGACATCAAGGATGCATGATGCACATATTCCGAATAAGAAAAAAAAAGTACAAAGAAAAGAAAAAGACATTGCGCCAAACTAATCAGCGACTCGCAGCATAGAACAACCACCACCACTGGTAACACACACACACACACTATTAAATAGGTTCTTCATCAGCAATGTCTCGAGATTAAAAGCAACGGTGCAAGTGTCATCATCGTCTGATCTAGCCACAAAATCGGATCACGGGTTTTGACCACCGGAGAAAGTCCAAGTAATCTCCTAACAATGCCTTCAACAATGAAATAGCTATAAATGGACCATTGCTAGGTACAACAAAAAATGGGCGAGATATGTACTCTAGTTAGTTCCCCTGGAAATAAAACACTCTAGTTATTTGTCAAATTTTAGTTTTTTTAAGGGTAATTGCACACTAGTAGAAAAGAGGCCTTCCATCCCAACCCATTAGTCCCCAAATACTTTGACCCGGGACTAATGTGGTCTTTAGTCTCGGTTCTGTTGGTGAACCGAGACTAATGCTCACCAACCGGGACTAAATGGCTACAGTGGGCTGCCGGCCGGTGCAAGCCTCTTTAGTCCCGGTTGGGGACACCAACCGGGACTAATGGTAGGTTTTTCTGGTTTTTTATTCCCCACGCACCCTTCACCCCCCCCCCCCCCACACACACACACCTCGTGGATCGCCTTTTTTTGCTTTGTAAAATACAAAATAAAATGATAGAAAACACAAAAAATAAAATGTTTTTAGATTCTTGTATGTTATGCAACCTACTATTCGGTGAAATTAAGAAATTCGAATTTTCACTTTTTTGCAAAAAAAAAAGGTTTGAAAAATGGTAAAACCGCATTAACTTTTGCATACGACGTCAGAAAAAAACGTATAATATATCAAAATCATCGTGGGAAAAAGTTACCCGATTAGCCAAATTTTAGATTCTCAAAATTCCAAATGAAAATACGAAAGCAGGAAAATTTTAGTTTTTGCTATAAATTACGGATTTTTTTAAAAAATAAAATTAATAATTGCATCCTGCATAAAGATTACTATTACTTTTACCCAATTTTTAGATTTTCAAATTTTTAGGTTTTAGGTTTGGTAAAAAAATATTTAAAAAATTAAAAATAATACAAATTAAAAAGTTAATGTTTATTTGTTTATTCAAGATTATTATTACATCATTACTTTTGTTTATTAAAAGAATTATTTGAAATTCAAACAATAAAGAAATATGACATCGACCAACATGTTAATAGGATTGATATGATACTAGTATCACATACATGCGCGCGAAGCACTTGGATGCGGGACGGGATGGAACTCGAAAGTTAAGCGTGCTAGTGATAGAGTAGTGGGAGGATGGGTGACCGAGCGGGAAGTTTGACCACGAGTAAGTAATTTGAGTAGAGATAAGTGTAGTTAGAGATAGAGACTAAACTATGCAAATAACTGAAATAAAAAAATTCTGAAAAAATAGAAAAAATGGAGTGGAAAATTAGAAAAAATAAAATTAGAAAAATTCACCTGGAGACATTTTCGTCCCGAGGCACGGAACCCACGTGGATGTGGACCTTCAGTCCCAGTTTGTAAGCAACCGAGACTAAAGGGGGAGCCTTTAGTCTCAACCCTTTAGTCCCGGTCAACCCTTTAGCAACCGGGACTAAAGCCCGTTGTGAACCGGGACTAAAGACCATTTTTCTAGTAGCAACTCGACTCATCATTAGAGGAGCCGGGAAAACCAAGACCACATAATCACATATATTGGTCTAGCTTCTTCTTCGCGACGCGTACGAAGAAGACCCACCAGCCGTCGTTTTCGCTGGCGGCCTAGGTGGGATCTGCGCGCTCCTTTGGGCTCAGGTGGCGCCGCTGAACCCTGATCTCGTCGAACCACCGGTCAGTCCCCGGCGCGGGTGCAGGCGGGACGCCCATCCCTTTGACGACAATCTTCTAGACCCCACTGCTCGGCAGGCGCATGTCTGGCGGCACAGGTTAGCGCGCATCGTACAACGCCCATGCCTAGGCGACAGTGAGGCTGACACCGCCAAATCGTCTGTTGGCGGCGAGGATGCTATATCGGCTGCTCGACATGGCTTGAGTGTGGGAAGGAGCGACGTGAATGGTTTGGAGTCGCTGGAAAGGCGTGTTAACTCTGGCGCGGATGCCCACACGGCCATGTGCGACGCGACTCCTCGCTCGCTGGTAAAGCTGCACAACCATTATGCCGCTTGACCCGAGGTAGGCGACGGGTTAAACACCGCGTGCATGCCTCTGCGTCGTTGACGATGCTGGTCCACCATGTGCGACATGGGTTTTCATTCTATCCGACGTCCACGCAGCGTCCACTTTATAGCAGGGATATGCTCGAGGCACCAGATGAAAACATCCTTTAGGATGCGCGGCTAGGGAGATCAAACGTCCGGCACGTCCTAAATTACTTTGACGGACGGTTTGGAGAACACGGCCAAGATGCTCTGATAGTTCAGAATGGCATTCAGAGGTGAGCCGGCAAGGTGGACGATGCGGAACGGTAGCTACCGGCAATAGATATCACAACTATGTGCGGCCGGGGCAGAGAGCTATAGTACGCGTCAACTTGCATAATGAGAACATAACACACCGAGAAATTTTCTTCATAACCCTAGTAGATTAAGGAATGCAGCGAACAATACCTGGAATTAAAATCCTGGAAAGCGTAGTCCAGAAAAAATATTGGTAGCTCCATGGCTGAAATTCCAGCTGTGCAATTTTGTGATCCAACGTTATAGAATAGTTGGAGGCTACCCACACGACGCATCAGTTGATTTTGGATTTTCTCTGATCGGTTAAAGCAACGCGTCGTAGGGGCCAGCAGCAGGGCAATCTTCTCTGTCTTGTGGCACTGTAACATTGAGAACAAGCAAGTGCGTATCCCTCTCACGCATGAAAGACCCAGTCTCGCACGATAAAGGACCTGGTCCGCAGCGCAAAAGACCTCCTTTTACTGTGCCGACGCATCTAAGAATTATCATCCGTTCAATCTGAGAACGAGCTCCGTGATGATCCGAACCGTTCGTTTGCGATGGCGCATCCTAAGACAAAGCCCCCCATGGAAACCCTAGCCGCCGCACCCCCCATGCCCGCCCTCTCATTTTCCATCCTCTCCCAGCTTGCCGTCGGCGCCCTCTTGTGCCTTCTCCTACGGGGCTCTCTCGCGGCGGAACGAGGCCGAGTCGTTCACTCCACCGCTGGGTCGAGGTAGTTATGCAAAGCGTACAGCCGAAGGAGACGTCGACGAAGGCGGGTAGCGGAAGGGTCTAGCAGGCGGCGAGGAGGAAAAGCTTGAAATCGGTGAGCCAGGCAGGAAGAAGCCGGAGATGGCGCGTGGGTGCACAACCTTGAAGGCGAGGGGGAGGTATGCGAGGACGGCGAGCACCGGGAGTAACGTGGCGAGGCCTCCCTCCTCCCCATCATCTCATGCCGCCTCTCCCCTCCTCACGGTGTCAAATTCCCTTGCCCTCTCCGGGACCTTACGGGGTAAGCACCCTCGACCTCATTTGCCCGCTTCGTGCGATGGGAAGAGGGGCACCACAACCGCCCCTATCTGCCCTGATTTGCTTCTCGTCTTTTGGCAGCAGATGATGCTTTGTAGGAGACCGCCACAAAGAGCGGTGACCACGACAGCGGCTGTGGAGCACCCTCGCGCATCACTTTGCTTATGGGTGTGCTTCTCACGGGGACGAAGAAGAAACCCATGAAGAACACAAGCAGCGGTAGTACCATCCACGAGCAGGAAGGCCTGTCTTTTTTCTCCCTTGTCATTCTCTCCCTATTTCTTGTGGAGTGCGTGCTTGCCTTGATTGGATTGGGATCTGGCCATCATAGCGTTATATATTGTTCTTGATGTTGTTGCAGGTGGATTTAGTCACGGAAACAGAGGAGGACCTCATCTTTTGGCTCAGATGCGTGTTGGCTGGCTCGAATTGAGCAACTCCCCTCCTCCGAGAGTGCTGATTAACCGGATTGTTTCAGAATTTCAAGCAAGTACTTATATTTTGGCTCAGATGCGTGTTGGATGCCTAGAATTGAACAACTCCCCTCCTCCAAGAGTGCTAATTAACCGGATTGTTTCAGAATTTCAAGTAAGTACTTACCTTTTAGACCAAAGGATATGATTCAGAACTTGCCAGGATCTTTGCGTGTACTCATAAATATATTTTTCTTGTGAACTTGATCGGGGATGCTCTGGTCAGGGCATCTCACCATGAAGATCCTCGCCATAATAAGTTTAAGTGATAGGTGCATGTGATTTTGATTTGTTTTGCCTAACGCAGATGAAAATTATCACATGACAAACTATGATTTCGACAAGTTTGTCTCCATCATCACGCAGATAGAGACCTTGCAAGAGCTTGGTATGGTCACGTTTATTTTTAACTATCAGAGATGTAGTCGATGATTTGTCGGTAAGAAAAATAATAACCTTTGTGTTTGTTATCCTGTCTAAATCAGCTGGTGCAGTTAAAAGTCAATCTCTGAGAAGTAAAACAAATGGAGATTTCCTATCTAATGGATCAGTATATATTATTCATGTTTCATGAAATCAACATAGCTTTATTTTTCAAATTGTATAAGGTTGTCCATTTGTATCTTGTGAAACAGACAGTGTCCAGTTAAAATTCCCATATATGTTTGTCCTTTGCAATTCGCTTGTTCTTAGTTTTATGCAATTAGTACATCCATTTCATCAAATCAGAAGGTCCACACTATCTAGGCCCGTGTTCACTGTCATCTGCCATGTATGTAATTTGGGTTGGATCTATGGCACTTTCTTACAATTTTTTTTCATGAGATCTGGAAAAAATCCTATGCTTCTGATTATACCGAGCGATGTAGTTAATGTGTTGGCTTTATTTTTTTGCTATAACTGGAAACCTGAAACTCCAAATTGTTACAATATAGCTTTGTTTGAATTCATGAAAAAGAGAAAACATCAGTATATTAGTGTATTTATGGCTATCAAATTCAGTCTTGTTACTTTCAATGTGGTTTGATTGCTTCTTTTTTCACTATATATCGTGAACAATATGTTCATATTTTTCATTTGTTCTTTATTATAGTAGACAATAAAGCCGCCAACTCACCAGCACTGAGATAAAAAATTGACGATGAAGGTTATAGACCAAGTGTGTATTGCCTTCCCCCCTATCTGTTTCCAATGATAAAGTTGATATATCACTATTCTTATGATTAGCCTACCCTCACATGTGTGAGCTTCTGGTTCAGTTTGAAATACACAGTGCATAAATTAAGATTATGCATCTGGTGTTTTGGGTGGATAAACTATTTTCGGACAACTTAGAGTGACTCTTTTCTTGCAGATGATTCCTTGCTAGACAACAAACTATCTTACTGTTAGTGTACAAATTTTAGGAGTTATTATCATACTTTTTAATTTCCTATTTTTTCAGTAATGTGTTTCGTTGGCCATTGCTCGTTTGTTTTGGCATTGCATATATTATGAGCTTTTGTACCAGGTATCGAGTCCAATTTGTAAAGAGCACAATGGCGTTATGTCATTTTGTTAATACCATCTGGTGAACAATTGTAGCTGGAATTTGGATATGAAACAGGGCAGTGCTCTGGTGGCCCTTCTCATTTTAAATTAGAATTGGGTTGCAAAATTTTGTACACTTAAGACATTTGAGCTTATAGTTTACAAGCCACACTGATACAACTACAGGCACTACACAGACTTTTCTTTTGGTAGCATGATAGATTCTTGACGTAGTCCTGATGGTTTCCTCTTGAGTGGTCGTTACTGCTAGAAGTTGGCATGAAAAAATACATGGCAGCACAGGGTCTACAATTGCCAGGTTCTGTGTTTTTGGAAATGTCAGTATAATCTTTTTTACTTTTTTATTAAACGTTGAACTTGGAACAATGAGAATTAACTTGAAAAACTATTTGTAATTTCATTCTTGTAAATTAATCAATCACTTGAGATGAGTACTTTCTCTTAAACTGCTTAGTTGACTTTGTGCGCTCCTGTTATTACTACTCCCTCCGGTTCATATTAATTGACTCTAATATAGATGTATCTAGACACATTTTAGTTCTAGATACATCCATATTAAAGTCAATTAATATGAACCGGAGGGAGTAATATTATTTTGACAAGATATTATCTTTATCTATGATATAGGAAAAAAAATAGGATACATAGTGATAAATTTTTTCAGGACTCTAGATCGTTTAACTTGAATATCTGGAATATGCCTTTTCTATTATGGTATATACCACAACAATAATGATATGCCATCGGGTCAGTTTTCATGTTCTGTTGCTTCTTCCATTCTGCCGCACAGTTCTTTTTCTGAATGCTTTGTTTTAGGACTGATAATGAAATTTTCAACTCTGGTTGTTCCTTCCCTGATACATGTTTTTAAATTGGTGTATCTGACTAGATACATCATTTTTCAGTGTTATGTTCTGCATGTGGATAGGATCCTGCAATGTTGCAGCCCTCGCTGCAACTCAGTCTACTGTGGATGATTGAGCCGCCTAAAAAGTTTTTGTTCACTAACAGTTTGGTGATGTCTTGTGCCACTATTGGTATTATGCTGCAACATGTGAATTCTAAGCTTATTATATTTCTCTGTCCATAAAAAATGTATGGTTTTGGCTCTGATTTGCCTCATATATAATGTTGAGATGATATTAGATGATACTTGGGTTCTGCATCAAGATATTGACAGTTCTTGGTTTGGCAAAAGCATGTATTCTCGATGCACTCTATTGTTTTCCTTGTCATTTATGTATGGCTTAACAGAAATGTTTTGAATGAAATATCTCACTGTTCCTAGAGTGTCATTTGTAAGTATAAAAAATTGTTCAAGTTTAGACTGTTTTTTGATCTTATGCTTGAGCGGGAGTCTGTGATAAGCGCGCATAGCATTAGCCATCAGGTATCATGATTGGCATGCACCTGACCAGCGAGGAGGCGCCCCATGGGGCGCCCCAACCACTAGTAAAGAGAACAATCGTTGTAGGCATGTAGCAGCCTGGCGGCTATTGGAATCGCCGCTATTATGTCGGTCCTTTTCAATGGCGGATGAAGATTGCTACCAGATATATTGGTGAGAAGGCTACGGCTGGAGTTGTGTTTATTTCTAACATACCTACCAAATAGATAAGGAAACCAAGGAGTTATACGGGAGTGAGAGGAGGAGGCCAGCGATTCTCGTAATTCATCCGGTGATTAATAGTAAATCATAGATTAAGCGAATTACAAAATGAAATTTCTAGGCCAACCGACTTCTCCTTTGCTCTCACTGGTTTGGAAACTTTGGGCATGACCGAAATGCAAATTTTTCGCTTAGTTGATTATCCAAAATAGATTGTAGACGATGAGGATGGATAAATTGTGCGACGTGCAAGCTTTGTAATTTTGTAATCAAGTGCAAGAAACCGTCTCCCATCTTCTCTTCAAATGTTGTTTTATCATGGTCCAAAATAAAGACATGGCTTGGGTTGATTGACAATGACACTAATACTTCGCATGCAATGCGCTCCATTAAAAACTAGTGGATTGATGGAGTTCACAAGCATGGACAATCAAAGAATACAATGGCGTCGCTTGCAATATTGGTCGCATGGGAAGTTTGGAAGGAAATGAACACTCGCGTCTTCCACAATGAAGGTTCTACCTCAAATATGGTGTTACCAAGATTAAAGAAGAGGTGGAGATGTGGAGCCTCGCTGGAGCCAAGGCCCTAACCAAACGGACTCAAATCAATGAAAACCCTAATTGGCCCACATATGACCATTACATAAACTAAGATAATTAAGCTCGTGGAGTCCTGATTCTGGGCTTCACATAGGCCTCCATGCCCGTATCATCCTCCCACCTTCAAGAAACGTTGTCCCCAACGCGTGAGGGTCTTCTGGAAAAGGTGACGTGATATGAACATGACACGTCATCGCCGTCCTCAAGTCTTGCTTGCCTTCCACAACACATCCTCCCTCGCGGCCTGCTTGACTTGATACAACACTTGGCGCCTCCTTTCTTCTCCACATGAGCTTGGACTTCGGCGCCAATACCTTCTTCTTGCGAGGTTTTGATCTGTGTCGCTGAACATGAGCCTGCACAAGATGTGTAATGCCTGGGCCACATAAATGTCTCACACGTTCATCCTTGCCTCGATGCATCCGCGGTGTCGCGGAAAACTGGACTGCAGTACCCCTAGCACGGTAGTGCCGCTACCCACTGTCTCCACTGACGCGCTCACCTCCCACTCCTCCCACGCGCATCTGCGCCATATGTACTGAAACACCATCAGCACAAACATCATCAGTCTGTATACTGGCATCAACACAAACTGGAACTGTAGCACATGCTGCAACATCCACATCAACAACAAGTATAGCTTCATCCGGCTTGTCACCAACAAGAACTGGCTTGTCATCTACAGGCATGGCTGAAACATCACCAACATCAATGCTCGGAACATCATGCACCTCTCGCTGCACTTTAGGCTTGTGCAATTTCTCCTTACGCACCACTAACTCCACATCGGACTTGATATGATCATCACCCATAGGCTTCAAAGTCCGCTGTTTGCCACCATGCATAAAAGAATATGTATTTGCTCTCCCAGCATGTGTCACATTACGATCATACTGCCAAGGACGCCCAAGTAGCAATCCGCACACCTCCAATGGCAACACATCACACTCAATCTCATCAACATAATCATCAACTGTAAATGGTACACGCACCTTGTGAGTAATCTTAAGCATACCACAGCTATTCAACCACTCAAGACGCTTAGGTTCAGAAAGACGCCATGTAGACAACCCCAATGCTGCCACCATCGTCTTGCTTATGCCATTAGTACAGCTACCACCATCAATCATCAACTTGCAAGCCTTGCCCTTGATAATATACTGAGTCTAAAACAAACTCCACAGCTGACCCTTGTCAACTGTCTTGCAAGAATCATATTGTACCTTCTTGAGATGCATATTCAGCCCGCTCAATGGTACATCCTCCCCAACAGTCACAGTAGTGCTCTTGGTATCAGAGCCAGGTTTCCTCTCCTCTGAAGATATCACCTTGCCCATAGTGACTGTTGGTAGTGGAACAACCTCCTGAATAGGAACTATGCACTTGCCCACTTCCTGTATTGCATGTACAACTCGGGACGGCTGCTCATGTTCCTCCAACGGTATCCATAAACCAGCACGAAGAAACGTTTTGAAGTCCTTCCAAGTACAAGCAAACTCTCCTCTGTCAACCGCATCACACCAATAATCGTCCAACTCCTCGTCCACACGCCGGTGAGCGAGAATATATGCATCATAACCAGTGAACTTTCCTCTGTATCAGTGACAACGAGTGAAACCCAATTCCATGTTCCTTTCCCAATGTTCATATTCCTCAACTGTCGCATAATGGTGTAAATACCACTTCAGTTTGGACACGTGACGTTGTACTACCTTCCGTATGTCAAGGTAATCATTGAAAACATAACCGGACTTCATGCCACGCGAACACCGTATGCCACGCACATCGTCTGAAAACGAAGCAATAGCAGCAGTACCATCAGCCAACATTGCCGGAGATGAAACAGAAGCCAAAACCGTCGCGGAAAACTGTGAATCTCCATGTTGCACAGGAGCTAAAACTGGCCGATCCGGCCCAGCCGCCGGTTGAACCGGGCTGGTGGCCCGTTGATCCGGCCCAGCAGCCGGTCTGACCGGGTTGGGGACCGGTTGATCCGGCCCAGTGGCCGGTTTGACCGGGCGGCCGACCGGGCGAAGGGACGGAGGCCCCTGGACAGCACTCCGGCTGGCACCGGCCTGAGAGCTGGTTATGACCGGGCCGGCCGGTTGTAGGGCCGGTCCGACCGGGTTCTGGGCCGGCCAGTCCGGTTGTGGAGCCGGTTGACCGGTTCGTGCGCCGGACGGGGTCCGAAAAGCCAATGGACGTTTAAGATGATAAGGGGTGGCCCGATCTTCTCAGTAAGCAACGGTGGTGATGATGATCACGGGGCGAACACAGCGGAGATAACTTGATGAAGTGGATGATAACTTGTATGACGCAACGAGATCTCTCGATTGGTCCCTGTTGCCAATGCAACAGCTCTCAACCCTGCAAGATATTCACAACTCCACACACTTGCGCACGTAGCCGCCGACCACGAAGCGGTAAGTTGCAACCTTCTAATTCCCAATGGAACAGCAGATCACACAAGACTTTCAGATCTACACCAAATCAAGCAATATGGTGTAGGAGATTCAATAGTTTTGCAGAGCAAACAACTAAGAACTAGGGTTTATCTTAAACGTGGTCTAAAGAAACTTTGGGGGTGTCCTGGGCACTTATATAGGGGTTCAGGATGACCTCGGGTCGAAAAACTACGAAAATAACCAACCCAGAATAGATCTGGTCGAGACAGACTCGGACACGGCCGGCCTGGGGGCCGGTTGACCGGGTCTGGGACCGGCCCATCCGGTTTCAACCGGATGCGGCGCCGGGTGGTGACCGGGTGATGGATCCAACATCCCTGGAAAGTGGCCCGGTTGGCACAAGCGCGTTGCCCGGTTTGGACAGGGACGATCCGGCGTGACAGCCGGTCGGACCGGGCCTCGGACCGGTGTGTCCGACGGTACGGCCGGTCTGGACTGGATCTCCTCCTCTCGTGCATGCCTCCCGCTCCTCCCTCACGCGTCCATGGGATGTCTTCATGTCCAGCTCCATGTCCAGCTTTACGCCCATCTTCTTGTCCAGCTGCTCCTCTCCTCCTCGTGCGATGCTTGGTTCTTCTTCATACCTGATCATACATAAGTAATACGACTTAGGAAGTATAAAATTATCATCGATCAAAGTATCACATAGGAACAAGTTCACCTGTTGCTTAAGTAGCTTCGCACGAGCTTGTGTCATTGGTCCAATCCTGACTTCATTGGACTTGAGCTTCACAGCCGCATCATCTTCATCTTGCAATGACGGAGGTAGTAGTGTGGCAGAGATGTCCTCATCACTATGTGTTGTGCTTGTACGCCGTCAAAATCACCATCACGCTTCTTCCCCAAAACCCAAGTCCATCAAGTATGGGCATTGTCGTGGTAACCCCACGTCAATTGGTGTCGTACGATGGGACTCTGCATGCTGGATCTATGGTTTCTGCAGCTTTGACTTCAATAATCATTGACTCATCAGCTCGAAAGGAACCGATCTACGTCGGATTCGTTGCCTTCCGGCCACACCCGCCAGCCGTGCAACCGGTCTTTGCCTCCTTCAACAAAGGAGAGGAGATGACTTTTGGGAGCTTCTGCTTCATCTTCAACACAAAGGGATCCGCCTTCCTCACATATTCAATATGTTCAGCGGTAACAGAGTCTATGACACCACCGACTGTGGCAATATCCTATGTCGGCTCCTGCAGCGGGCTAGAGATAACATCGACTCCGCACTCGACATCGACATCGACAACAACATCAACATGAACCCCTGCGCTAACTTTGATCTATTGCTTTGACTGTGACACTCATCACGCAGCGAACCATGACAATGACTTGACAACAAGTTACGAAAGTAACCTCGTCATCCGTGACTGCGGCGATAGACGATATGCTTGCCGACAATATGGACCAACAAATGTACTATACCGTCAAAGAATGCGACCATGAAGTAAGTCTCAAACACACATAGTATAGAAACGATCTCATCCTTTAGCCTTTCGAGACATTTCACGTTGATCGACTTCCTTGAGATCACATGGAAAACATTACAAAAGCCATAAAGTGTTTCATGGACATGATCATCGGTCACCCCCTCGAAATGGAACCGAAAGTAGCTGCGATAGAATCATGTCACAATGATGAGACTGCATCCCGCTCAACCTTTTTTCTTTGTGTCTAGATACTAGCAGGGATCACTGAGTAACCATAAGTATCTTTCATACCTACACGACACTCTAAAACTTGATCGAACTCCTTTGGACTTACAGTCAATCATGATTGAAGGGGGGCAATGATCATTGATAACTTTTCACCCTTTGTTGTCTTCAGCTTTTCAGATTCTCCATGAAGCTCTTCCCTCATATCTAAGGGTATCAAGTCTTGTTTTGCCTTCATTCCATCTTTATTCTTCTTCGACATCTGACGTGGGCACTACCCTTCGGGCAACCCACATTACCCTATCCTGTATTGACTAATTGGAGGCCCATGAAGACACCTGAAGGCGAGATGGGCCACTAGGGCGGCACACCAGAAGGTTCCTTGGCGGGCAAGACAAGGAAGCAATTGAACAAGGAAGGATTGGATCTAAAACTACTGTAAACCTAATCGTACTCGGTAAGACCTCTTGAGACCTAGCCTCCTATATAAAGGCTAGGAGAGGGGCTGCCGATGGACACAATCAATCTTAGCAATCTTAGCCAGAAAAAGCTTAGAGCTAGGTCACCTTAGCAATAGCCATCTCGACTAGATCTCAGCCGAACTATTCGGCACCCCATTGTAACCCATTGTCATCATAATCAAGAACAGACAGGCAGGACGTAAGGGTTTTACCTCATCGAGGGCCCCGAACCTGGGTAAATCGCTCTCCTCGCTTGTCTGTGAACCGATGTCTCGTGTTAGCTTGCACAATTCCATCAACCCTAAGCCCCTATCGGAGGGCATTGGCGAGGAGTACCCTCGACAATTGGCGCCGTCTGTGGGAACCCTGTCGGCACAAGATCGGACATCGGCTGAACCCGACATGTCATCGGCAACTTCATCAACACCGTCATCGCCTCGTTTGGGAAGTCCGATTCGTTTCGGTTCCTACGAGTTCACCCCACATAGCGATTCATCTCGCTCGACTTTCTCCGGTCTACAAGGCAATATGGAGATGGCCTTCGGGAGCGTCCACTACAACGTCAACTCAGAAGGAATTCTTCGGCTGCTGGAATCTCCCATCTCCAGGTCGTCGAGTCCAAACGCATCATCGTCACTCGACCTTTCGGCTGGCCTAACAAGCCCGTCGAGTCCATCCGCACCTTCGGCTCCCCGTTCGGCATCCTCCATGTCAGTCGGATCCGATAATCCCGCGACCTCGGAGTTAACCTCGTACTACTGCATGAACTGCGACACCAGGCACGGACTAGGGTCGAGCGACATGCCGTTCATCTGCAATGCCTACTACTCATCGGGAGAAGATAGCATCGACAGCATCACCCAAGGAGACACCCGAAGAGTGGCGCCCCTCCAAGTTTATGTCGCTAACAGGGGAGACGGAGATCGCACCCCCCGTTCCAGACGGGCGAGCTAGTTTTGAGAACATCGTCAGCAACAACAACAGCGACCACACCATCGCAGAGGAGGAGTGGGCAGCAGCCAAGGCAGCCGTGCTTAACGACACACCACTTCCGGCGGGAACCACGGTTGGCACTCTCAATGCTTACCGCTCCATATTGGAGAAAAGTCGTGAGCGCCTATCTAAGGAGCAAGCCACCCTCGAGAGACGCCTATCTGCGGCAGACCGATCCAGCGAACGACGAAGGGGCTCGCAGGGAAGTGCCTCTCGAGGTACCCATGGAGGAGGCAAGCATCGATCAAGGATGTCCAGGCTTTCGGAAGATGATGCAAGGGAGATAACGTCAAACCTGACCAAGTCCTTTATGACTACGGACACCGCGGGCATGCCACGGCCAAAAACCGTTGCGGGAGAAACAACCAACCTTGCAGCATACCTCATTAACCAGCGTCCCGAAGGATCCATGGCACAGGCTCACCGTGGTGCTTTAGAAAGTCTAGCGATACTAGGAGATAATCTAGTCCCACGGAAGGAGAAGACCACCTTGCAGGCCAGCGGCCCAAAGCACCGCGCAAGAGACGCTCGAGATGAAATTACTCAGAGTAGAATCGACAAAGCAAGGCGACGACGCGCCGCCAGAGAGGAATTCGACAGTGATTCTTCGGATGAAACCCAGGAGAACGACGGCGAGCTTAGGGGAGCCGATTGTTTAAGCTACAAAATTCGGGAGGCGATGCCACCTTAGAAGTTCAAGCCCACCCCTACCGACACCGCCAAGTACGATGGGCAGCAGGAGCCAAGATCCTGGATAGAGGACTATCTACAGACAGTAATTCTGCAAAAAGGGAACCAGATAGCAGCAATGCAGTGCCTACAGCTTTACCTAAAGGACTCAGCGCGAGCACTGGCTCGAGAGGTGCTGCCAAAGGGTTCCATCAAGTCATGGGACGACCTAGTTGAAGCCTTCGTCGCCAACTTCCAAGCAACCTACAAAAGGCACGTCGGGATCGAGGAGTTACGGCATTGTCAGCAAAAGCAGAAGGAGTCGATGCGCGCATACATCGGGAGATTCACCAAACTCCTGAACGCTACGGAAGACGTATCTGTCGACAAGGCAATCGACGCCTTTAGTGATGGCATCCGACGTGAAAGCTATATAGAAGAACTTGGGCGCAAGAAGCTGAAAACCATAACCAAGTTAATGGAAATCGCCAACAGTTGGGCCGATGGCGAAGACAACGTTCGAAAGCCGCGACAGCGCAGCGACGATGAAGAGGATGACCAGCCGAAGCATGATTCGGGTGGTCGAAGGGATCGCAACAAGAGAAGGAAGAACCGCAGCTACGATGACAACAACCTGGTGGCCGCAGGCTACTCTGATCGGCAGGATGATCGGTACAATGACATACGAGATGATCGACAGGATGGTAATCGGAACAACTCTGGGAACCGTGGCAACTTTAAACCACGACAACAGAGAACTCCCGAACTACCCTACGCTGAACAGATCAACGCCCCCTGCTACCTGCATTCGTATACCGATTCCAAGGATGGTAAAATAAAGTCTAGCCACCTGCTCAGAGACTGTCGGCAGTTCATCGATATGCATAAACTCATCCGACGGGCGAGGCCGAGCAACGGCTCCCACCGCCACCACCACCACCCCCACCACAACATCGAGGTCCAGCAAGCTCAACCTCATCAACCCAACGAGGCATTTCCACCACCACGTGGGCAGATGAGTATGATCCACGAGACGAGAGCGTTTCAAGGAGGGAAATGAAGAAGCTCACCCGATAAATCAGCACTGCGAGAAAGCGTCATGGCGAACATCCACGAGTATGTCGAGTGGTCGTCTCAGAACATCACGTTCAGCCGAGCGGACCACCCGATGACTATACCAAAACCAGGACATGCCGCCCTAGTGGTCGAAGCACAGATATGAGGGTTCAAGATGAGCAAAGTCTTCATGGACGGAGGAAGTGGACTCAACCTGATATTCATTGACACAATTCAAAGTATGGGGATCACTATGAGAATGTTAGAAGAATCAGACACTCGCTTCCATGGAATCCTCCCTACGCCACCAGCGTTCTCTCTTGGCAAAGCGCACCTGAACGTCGTCTTCGGCAAAACCGACAATTTCAGGAAGGAGAAAATCGAGTTTGAGGTAGTGAACTGGGAATCACAGTATCACGCCATACTCGGGAGACCAGCTTATGCCAAGTTCATGGCTGTGCCGCACTATGCATACCTCAAGCTGAAAATGCCCGGGAGCAACGGGACAAACATCACAGTCCATGGAAGCTTCTCACGCTCGGATAATTGTGATCATGACTTTCAAAGGAATGCTGCAAAGTTTGGGTTACAACGAGAAATTGTCGACCCTCCGCCCAAGCTAACGATACGAGAAATCAAGGAGGAAAAACATGACAGGGAAACCAAGAAGAAGCCAGCCAACCTTGCCCTTGAAGCCTCGGCAGCAGAAGCTCCTGCAACAAAAGCTTCGGCAGAGGACGGCATAGAAGGCACAGGAAACGACAAGACGCTGGCAATCACTGCCCAGACCCCTGGTGAAATCAACAACGCCGCAGCTACCACTAGCATGGCGAAGAAGCCAGAAGATGCTGTCGAAGATGAGAAGAACCCCTTCCTTGATTAAGCACTTCCTTAGCATTTAAATTTTTTCACTTTACTTTACACAGGGCCTCCCTGTTTCGCCCTCTAGATTCGTGAGGCCTTTGTGGCAATTTATTGGGAGCCTCCAATTAAGCTATGGAGATATCCCTAAGCTTTGTGCGCGTTCGGTGACCGCCCTTAAGGTTCCATAGTGGATCGAGGATTTCCCTTTTGGTTGGAAGGCCTTCGTGGCGTTTAGAGTGACTTTTGCTCCACACCGCTCCAACGGAGAGTAGCACTCGCAAGAGTGTGAACTTCGGGATACATCGTCATCTCCGTGTCACCTCGGTTATTCCTATACCCGAGCTCTTTACTTTTGCACTTTACTTTGTGATAGCCTTCATGCTTGAAGTTATATATCTTGCTATCACATAGTTTCTTGTATTGCTTAGCATAAGTTGTTGGTGCACATATGTGAACCCTAGTTATATAGGTTTGTGCTTGACAAATTAAACGCTAGTTTTATTCCGCATTTGTTAAGCCATACTCGTAAAAGTTTTAAATTGCCGATTCACCTCCATCTAGACGGCATCCGTGTCCTTTCAATGGGCCCACGAAAGATGGTTTTTCCTATGGCCATGCGAGGAAGGCCATCCCTACCTCACTTGCATGGGATCCTAAGATGGATATATGAGGGTGGTGTGAAATATGCCAATGCATAGCTGTGAATACTAGTAGGAAACTAGTTATAGGTGGGGGGATATTCTGTGGCACACCACTTTTGCATGCGCCACATAAATAATTTCTGTGGCGCACCAGTCCACGTGCGCCAGTAAAATAGCTAATTTATGTGGCGCACCCATCTCACATGCGCCACAGAAATATGGTGGGCCCCACTCCCGGCCAGGCCCAAGAATTGGTTTCACTATTTCTGTGGCGCGCTGAACGAAATGTGCCACATAATTGCACCTTTCTGCGGCGCACGTTGCTTGGTGCGCCACATAAATAAGACATTTAGTGGTGCATTAGGCCTGGTGCGCCACCGAATTAACATATTTAGTGGCGCATCTACCCAGGTGCGCCACGGAAATTGCGACCTAGATCTACAAAGTGCCAACCCCCTACCTACCACACTACCCATTTCATTCTTCTTCTTCCTCCTCCAACCAGCTCGTCTCCCCCTTCTCGCCCATCCCATTTTGACCATACTTTTCACTTTTTTGGTACTTATTGCATTTACTTTGGTCGATACATAATTTTTGGTGAGGGGAAGCCTCTCCATACTCTCTCCTCCTCTCCCATATCTCTTTTTGTCCAACACCACACTATCATCGATCGTGGTCTTGTCTCGGTATTGAATCTACTAGGTGACTAGTTGGAGGGGACATTCATATGTATGTGTTGTGTGGCCGTCGGTGTGTATGGATGCTTGTTGCAGGTGAAGCGCTTGTCCTGCGCGGGTGGTGTGTGTGAGGGATGGCAAGCCGATCTTTATACATAAAGCTTGTGTGGTGCCATAAATATTTGCATGTAAAGTTGTTGCTTGTGCCGGCGTGGTGCATGGATGTTTTCCGAATTGTTGATTCATTTCTGTTTCGGCAAATTTTTGCACTACACATATGTCCTAACTTTAGGAGAGGTAATGCCGAATTTTTCCGGCGACGTCCATGCATGTGTGTGCATGTGCTGCGGTTCTAATTTTCTGTTGTATGTATACCATTGGCAGGCAACCATGGTCCTCACGATGAGTTCCGCTTGAATCGCTAGATACAAGAAAGACGCGAAGACGGACATGATTCGGTGTAACATGTGCCAGATAAGATGTCCGTGTCGATCATGCAAACTCGTGTGCTGGATCCACCCTGATTCCGGACAATTGGAGGAGCACCTGCTCAGGCGCGGTTTCATGTACGAAAACCAGGCGCCGGCCCCAGCAAATAGCACGCGTGAAGACCAGGGCGAGCGAGATGATGAAGGACCACATGTCGGCAAAGAAGATCATCATGAAGAAGATGTCGGCGGAGAAGGTCATCATGAAGAAGAAGATGCCGGTGAAGAAGATCATCATAAAGAAGAAGAAGATGCCAGCAGAGAAGATCATCATGAAGAAGGCGTGAACACGCAGACCCCGCTAATTTCGGCGTTGCGGGACTCTCATGTTCAGGATCTCCTCGAGGAGACGAGCAACCACAGAGCTGCAGCCAGAGAGAAAGCCAAGCTGGCGCAAATGGAGAAAGATGGGATGACTCCGATCTTTCCTGGATGCCGTTCGCAGAATACGCGCTTGCATGTAACGCTTGATGCTCTGCAAATAAAGACGCAGAACAAATGGACCGACTCTAGCTTCAACAAGAACTTGAAATTCTGGCACGATCGTCTTCCAGAGGGGAACACATTGCCAAGTAGTATCGAGGAGGCCAAGAAAGTCGTGTGCCCTCTTGACCTACCGCACGAAAAATACCATGCCTGCATGAATTATTGCGCAATTTATCGGGGCGAGTACAAGGACATAATCACATGTCCGGTGTGCGGCCACGGACAGT
Organism: Lolium rigidum; assembly: GCF_022539505.1. Classification (NCBI taxonomy): domain Eukaryota; kingdom Viridiplantae; phylum Streptophyta; class Magnoliopsida; order Poales; family Poaceae; genus Lolium; species Lolium rigidum. The sequence goes on from NW_025900233.1 coordinate 36,495, forward strand.
ACAAGAGTGGGAACAAGTAGGTACCTCGAAAAGTGGTATGGTACTTTCATACCACTCCCCGTCTGTTGTGGTATTTTGTGGACCCTAAGGAAGCAAAGCTCATGCAATGGCACACGGAAAGGGAGAAACCGAAGAAGATCCAGAGATGGGATATATCCTGACACACCCTTCAGATGCTGGCCAGTGGGAAGCATTGGACATCGCCTTCCCTAGGTTCGGGGGCGACACAAGGAACATCAGGCTGGGTATGAGCACCGATGGACTCAATCCGTTCGGCAACCAGAGTAGCACGCATAGCACCTGACCTATGTTTATATGGCCTTACAACCAACTCATGTGGCTGTGCACCAAGAAAAGATACATACACCTGAGTATTCTTATTCAGGACTGAAACAACAAGGTGTTGACATGCATTTGTATATCAGGCTGCTGAAAGAGGAGTTAGACACGTTGTGGAAGACGCCACCCCGTACGTGGGATGACTACACTAGAGATTATTTCGATACGAGAGCTGTGTTGCTCACGACGGTCACAGACTATCCTGGTTACGTATATGTATCTGCCTAGGTCGGCCACAGATTCTGCGGCTGTGTGAAGTGCATGGACGAGACCCCGCATCTCTAGCTACCAAGGGATCCTGGGTCTTCGAAAACCATGTACCCATGTGCTCGAAGGTGGCTTTGCTTGGATCACCCGTGGAGAAAACACGGTGATCTGTTATGGTAAAGATGAGCCTGATGGAGCCCCACGCCCGAGGAGCGACGCAGAAATCGACGAGCTTCTGAAAAATTGGAAGGAGTGCCCAGCGCCGGGAAAGAAGCGACCGAAGCCAGAGCCGATGCTCGGTGTATGGAAAGCGAGGTCTGTTTTCCACGTCTTGGAGTACTTGAAGGTCCTCCACACTCGCCACAGCCTCGATGTCATGCACATTATGAAGAATATTACCAAGAGTCAGGTTGGCACTCTTTGCAATTCGGAAATGTCCAAGGATGGGACGAAAGCAAGATACGATCTGAAACATCTTGGCACCAGGAAAGATCTTCAAGCCCCCGTGATACGCTGCAAACGTATCTATAATTTTCGATGCTCCATGCTTGTTTTACACCAATTTATATATGTTTTGCTTACACTTCGTTGAACTTTTATACATTTTCCGGCACAAACCTATTAACAAGATGATACAGTGCCAGTTCCCTGTTTTCTGCTATGTTGTATTTCATAAAAGTTGTACACGAAATATTCTCAGAATTGGACGAAACAAAAGCCGAAGATGTTATTTTTCCGTAACGAAGACAGAGTCCAGAGGGGAGACGAAGAAAGGCCACATGGCAGCCAGACCACCCCTTGGCGCGGGCCTAGGCCTGGTTGCGCCATTGCATGGTGTGGGCCCCTGGCCTCCACCGACCTCGCCCTTCCTCCTATTTATTCACGATATTGGGAAAAACCTAAACACCCGAGCCTCCATCCATGAAAATTTTCGTCGTGGCCACTGTCGCTTACCCTAGCTCGGGAAGGTTCTGAAGCTCTTCCCTGCACCCTGTCGGAGGGGGAAATCATCACCGGAGGCCTCTACATCGCCATCCCGCCTCCGAAGTGATGCGTGAGTAGTTCATCCCTGGACTATGGGTCCATAGCAGTAGCTAGATGGTTGTCTTCTCCAATTTGTGCATCATGTTTAGATCTTGTGAGCTGCCTATCATGATCAAGATCATCTTTATGTAAGGCTACATGTCGTGTTTGCTGGGATCCGATGAATATTGAATACTATGTTGAGATCGATTATATACCTTGTCATATGTTATTTGTGATCTTGCATGCTCTCCGTTGCTAGTAGATACTTTGTCCAAGTAAATGCTTGTGACTCCAAGAGGGAGTATTTATGCTCGATAGTAGGTTCATGCTTCTAGTTTTCTGGAAGAGTGAAAATAAATTCTAAGATTATATATGTGTTGTTGCTACTAGGGAGAAAACAACAATGTTTTATCCAAGGGTAATTCTATTGTTTACTTTACACACATTGCTTAATGCGATAATCTGTTGCTTGCAACTTAATATTGGAAGGGGTTCGGACAATAACCGGAAGGTGGATTATTAGTAATAGACGCAGTTGGATTACGGTCTATGTATTTTGTTGTAATGCCCAAACGAATCTCATAGTAATCATCTTGTCATGTATGATCTTTATTCTATCAATTGCCAAGATGTAATTTGTTCAACCAACATGTTATTTATCTTTATGGAGAGACACCTCTAGTGAACTGTGGATCCCGGTCCTTAATTTTACACTAATACAATCATCATGTTATGTTTACTTATTGCAAGCACTGTTCTCTTAATTCTACTGCAAACAAACATCTCTTTCCACACTATACATTTAATCCCTTGTGTTCAGCAAAACAGTGAGATTGACAACCTCACTGTAAGTTGGGACAAAGTATTTTGGTTGTGTTGTGTCCAGGTTCCACATTGTTGCTGACGTCAGTAGTGCGCCCTACCACAACTCAGCTAGCAGCACCTTCAGAAGTCACGCCTTTCTTCTACTGGTCGATCAAACCTTGGTTTCTCACTGAGGGAAAACTTGCTATTGTGCTCATCATACCTTCCTCTTGGGGTTCCCCAATGGTGTGCAATCTGCGCTCATCACCCCGATAGTGATGATTATGATGATTAAACGGAAGGGACTCAACATCTCCACAAAAGGGCTAAGAAGAACGCGGTGGTGCTTCCCGCTGCCTGCTTCACAACGAGTTCGGAGGAGCTCGAGCAGTTTTTCAGGTGCCTCATAGGAGTCAAATTTCCTCACGGTTACTCGAGGAATATAAGCAGATATTTGGACGTAGCGAAGAAGACGTCCACCGGGATGAAGTCTCATGATTTTCACGTGCTCATGACACAGATACTTCCCGTTGCGATCTGAGGGATAATGGACGAGCACATCCGTGATACGCTGTTTGGCCTTTGCAACTTTTTCGATGTTATCAGTGGGAAGTTGATCAGCGTGAGGCAGCTCAAGATGCTACAGGATGAGATCGTGGTGATACTATGCGAGCTCAAGATTTACTTCCCGCCCGCATTCTGTGATATATGAGTACATCTCCTTCTCCATGTTGTTAATGACATCAGCAGCTCGGCCCGACGCTCCTCCACAACATGACGCCGTTTGAAAGGCAGAACGGTATCATGAAAGGATACGTTCGCAACAGGCCCCGTACAGACGCAAGCATGGCCAAGGGATTTATAATCTACGAGTGCTTCTCCTTTTGCCAGAATTATCTAAGCACCGAGGATGACCAGGATTTTGGTCTTCCCATCAGGACGCGCCTCGGTAGGCTCGCTAGAGCCGGTAACCGCGAGGGCTACCGCTCAGTCCATGTCGGCATTAATAATCGACGTGGCGACTTTGAAAGGGCTCACCGAGTCGCGCTGCAACACTTAAAATTGATCGAACCGTTGGTGGAAGAGCACAAAAGTGTAATCGAGTATAATTACATCGATATGAGCCGACCGAGGAAGATGGGATACGTAACCAAAAAGCACAACTCCAGCTTCACGCGTTGGTTCAAGCAAAGTCAAAAGTTATCCCAGAACTACCTTTGCCCGCCTTTTCTTGTACAATCCATTCCCCCTCTTTACTATATTTAGAATGCTTTTAGGGCTAGTGGAATGAATATAGGTTCAATTGCCGACTCACCTCGTACCTTCTTAGCAAAGAAACCCTTCTTTCACCTGCACCAGCTCTTGGTCTTTGTCCAGGACAAAGATATCGCAATAGTGGAATAAGGAAGTGCAAGTTGGGATGGTGGTTCTTTTGTTGACTCCGTGAAAATGCTTCTCTCCTTCCTCTATTTCTATACTACTTATTCGGTAGACTAGTTCTCAAGAAGACCTTAGTAGTTTTCGCATACTCTAACTTTAGCTTTTATTTTGTTTTAATAGTAACAAGGCTTTTCCAAAGAAGCAGCATCGCGTGGGCCAGTTCCGCAATCATATCACACCTCGCTTCAGCCAAGCAAACCCTATAGAAGCATCTCATATTCATTTTAAGGCATGGAGCATGCGATAGATTGTGCACAAGAGGCGGGTAAAGGCCGTTCTTTATTACTCGAAAGCCTTTGTTCGAGCAAAAGACCTTCTACAGAAGATGAAAAACTCATATACACCTTATCACAGGGCCCCGGGCAGAACGTAATGACCTATCAGGGGTACAACATCAATGGTTACAGATTCTACATGGAGGAAAAGGACAAGAATAGCGAAAATCAAAACTCGGGAGTAACTACAACAATGAAGAGACTAATGTCAAGGAAAGATTTTTCGGAAGGATCGATGAGATATGGGAGCTTAACTACTGTGGAGAGACGGTGCCAATGTTCCGCGTGAGATGTGCCAAGAAGGTCGAAAAAGAAGGCCGGTAATTCACCACTATGGTTATACACGATGCCAAATCAAAGAACGCATACGCGAAAAATGAGCCATGGGTACTCGGTAGCCAAGTTGACCAATGCTTCTTCATCACCGACCCGTCGAGGCCTAGCCGTGTTGTCGTGAGGGGCAAGATGAGCATCATAGGAATGCAAGGAGACACCAACAAGGAAGACTTGGACAAGAACGGTGATCCGAAGATCAAGGAGGAATTCGACAAGCACTTCGATATGCCTACTACTAGTAAAGTAAGAAGTAAGACCTCCCTGCCAACTAAAGGTTGTCCGTTCACGAGAAGAAATCTCAAGGTGTCCGGCATATATAAAGTATTTAACCGCCAAAACCAAGGGCAAGAAGATTGTGAAGAGACGCTAGAGCCTGGAGCTGGGACGAAGAAGATTTATTTTGGTGTATGCACATGTGTGTGTGTGCGTGTGTGTGTGACAAGTACATGTGTGTGAGAGAGACAACTAATGTATGCGGTTGATGTGTGTGTGCATGCATGCATGCGTGACAAGCATATATATGATGCGGGGGATTTTTAAATTGTCTATATTAACATAATTGAAGTGTGTGCATGTGTGACAAGCATATTGTATTTATTTGTTAAAAATAAAACTAAAAATGTATTAATAATATGGGATGTAGTGATTCAGTAAAAATCTAAGTGAAAAAATATTGTGGCGCATGTGGTTGTAGGTGCGCCACATAATTGTTTTGTGGCGCATGTCCTGGTTGGTGTGCCACAAAATTAGGAAATTCTGTGGCACATTCCTAGTTAGGTGCGCCACAGAATTGTTTGACTTAGTGAAATGAGCGGTTCGGCCGCCCTTCCCCATCTCTTCCCCATTTGACATCACCACCGCTCGCTCGAACCCTAGCCTACGCTAGCCACCACCGCCTAGCGCCACCTAGCGCCGCTGCCGCCTACCAAGGAGGAGGACCACCCCGCGCCGCCGAGGAGGAGGAGGAGGAGGACCGCCACCCCGCCGCCGAGTAGGAGGAGGAGGAGGACCACCAGCGCCGCCAAGCTAGAGGAGGAGGAGGACCACCCCGCGTCGCCGCCATCGGTGAGATCTCCTCTCCCCTGTGCCCCCTCCCCTGTGCCTCTCTTCTCCCATGTGCCTCTCCTCTCTGCTGTACTGTACTCATCTTGCATTTGGGTTGTCCTACTGCACCAAATTATGTTAATTGATTCAAGTAACAAGGGTGTTGTAGTTCTATCTTTTTGTTGGTGCTATGCATATGATTCTTTCTCAGTCTGTATGGTGACAAATAGTTTAAATGGTCCACCAATTTTTTTTCGGGAAATTAACATATTATTGGTCATCTCATATAAACTTCCTTGTTCTTCAAACTTATAACTAGCAACCAGAACTGTATTAGTGACCACTGTTGTGCCCGTGGTTAGCAAGAGTAGTTCAACATTAGGTTGCCATAGAAGGGGAATTAGCCAACATCCCCAGAGGACAAACTAATTAATAAACATTCTTTAGTGAAGCTTTGCAAAACTATAGGCTTAGTTCACACACTATCACAAACTGAGAGATATGGAAGTCAAATCTACCTTATGCCTGGTAAAGTAATATAACTTCCGTTATACTAATAAAAATATCGGACCAGAAGCTAGCACTAATAAGCTATAGTGGTTCACACAACCATAATTTCTAAAATGTCCCAAGTAGTTGAGCAGGTTCTTACTTGTTATTCCAGAAATCAATGCAAGTCATAAAATGGTCAAATCATCAGCAGTTGAAAACCATAATTGTTGGCATTCTCATGTTCTAGTAGAAAACCAAATAATTTGCCACAAAAACTTGTCACAAGGATTTGACTGAATGCAGAACTTAAGATTGCCAGAAATAGTATGCATTGACCCAGGTAATGTCTAAACAATCTACTATATAACTTCTGCCAAAGGAACTAGAGACTGTAGCATGCAGGACAACTATATAAAAATGTTCAAAACATGAATTTTAAAATGTCACTTGACACTAGGTAGTTTGCTTCAGACTTTTGAACGATTGTAGGTATATATACATTGGCAAGATACAGTCTGTCTGGTTCACCAACATTAGGTTCATGGTTTGCTGAACTTGCTGTACTGAGGTGGTCAGCAGCAGCTAGCAATTAGTTGCCTTTTTTGAGGATTTTTTAAGTTGCAAGTATGGCTATTGACCTTGATTCATCTAGTTTAGGTCTGAGTGTGCAGCAGCAGCCGAGAGCTGGTACCATTCACCATTTTACACCTATTCTCTTGTTAAATGTTAGCAAAAATCATGGAGATGGCTTTGATTTTATATAAAATCTTGTAGGATATTCACAAGAACAAATATCTAGGGTTTTGCTTAAGGTTGATGCTACAGATATAAATATACCAACTGGACTTTCTTGTATATGATCATAAAATCTAAAGGATTGTCTGATTTTCTAATATGCAACAGACACAAAACAATTGGTGATGCTGCTGCACACTCCTGTGAGCTAGAGAACAATACCGTTGCAGGCAGTAATTTTGCTGTGGTTGATACCAGTTAAATATACCTGACTATTGCTGCTAATGATGGGCAGTAACTTCGATGTACTAGTAGTATGCTGAAACTTATGCTCCAGGTTTTGATGTACTAGTAGTATGCTGATTTCATAGTTGCAGCAATATGGTGATGAATATCTCGATACAATTTTGTATGATGATTAAGTCATCATTTTGTGTGGTGATGATGAATATATGGTGATGAAGGTGATGAATGTGGGCTTGATGTTGCCCATTTTGTGTGGTGATGAAAATATTTCTGCAGGGATTTCATTGAGTTGTCCATTTCTCCCGAAGTGTTGATTCACTTCCGTTTCGGTTGAGAAATGGGCACTCTATGTTGAAAAATTAGCAAAGGTCATGCCAAAATTTTGAATTTTTTGGTTGACTTTTGTTCTAACCTTTTGCCTCTTTTTAATGAAGTGCAAATAAACATGTCGAACACTACTAAGCCCATGAGCGTCGAGGAACACACCAGAGAAATCAATAAGGAGTTCTGGCAGAAGTGCGAGGAAGAGGGCTGGGAGGCCACCACCGAGACCGGCGATGAGGAAGAGGGCCGGGACGACGCTGCCGAGACCGGCAGTGAGGAAGAGGGCCGGGACGACGCCACTGAGACCGGCGATGAGACCACCGAAGGATACACCAACCGCACGGATGGTGATATCGGCAGCAACCATGAGGAGGCTCAGAAGAAGAGGAAGGCGAAGAGGCCAAGGAGGGATCGGAAGCCGCAAGTTCTCACCAACGTCACAGATGCTTTCACTAAGGTCTCCGAAAGTGGCCTACCATTGGAGCCCTCGGAGGTTGCCAAAGGGTTGATACGTCTCCAACGTATCTATAATTTCTTATGTTCCATGCTAGTTTTATGACAATACCTACATGTTTTATTCATACTTTATAATGTTTTTATGCATTTTCTGGGACTAACCTATTAACAAGATGCCGAAGCGCCAGTTCCTGTTTTCTGCTGTTTTTCGTTTCAGAAATTGTACACAGGAAATATTCTCGGAATTGGACCCCACGAAGACAGAAGTCAATATTTTGCCGAGACGGACCCAGAGAGCCAGAGAAGGGCCAGAGGGGGGCCAAGGGGCCCCCACACCATAGGGGGGCGCGGCCCCACCTTCTGCCGCGCCGGGGTGTGGGGAGCCCACCTCGGGACTCCACCGACGCTGCCCCTTCGCCTATATATTGCCCCAGATGCGAAAACCCTAAATAATCCAGTCATATTCCAGAAAGACTTCCGCAGCGCTGCCGCCATCGACGACAAGTTTCGGGGGACATAATCTCTTCCGGCACGCCGCCGGTACGGGGAATTGCCCCCGGAGTCATCTCCATCGACAAGGGTACAACATGCAACTAGGGTGCATCGTCCGTGAAAGCGAGTCGATCAACACGAAGGACATCAGAAGCAGTGCCAACGTGGCTTTGGCCGAAACCCTCATCCAGAAGCTTCACGAACGATACACGTTCCATTCAATAAACAGGTGGACAGTTTATCCCTCATGAATATGAGCACCGCCTTGAGAAGCTGGAGATCCTGGGTGAAGAGAAGGATCGAAGCTGGTGATAGCTGGGAGAAGATAAGTAGCAAAGAGCCAACTCTCTCAAAAGAAGACTTCAATGCATTCGAGTCGTCCTTAGACACTGAGAAGGCTAAAAATGGACTGCTTGGGGGAGGCAGATGCGGGACCTGAACATAGGGGTCCACCATTGCGGATGCGGCGGTTACTGAGGAAAACATCCCATTTGGGACAAGGAGGATTTACATATTATGAACTTTGTCTGGTCCCGCTACAAGTTAGACTAGAAGACGGGGAAATTTGTTACGGAAGACAATTCCGTGAAGGACTTTGAGAAATAGCTGGTAAGGATATCTCAAGTCTATATTATTGCGTTGATCTTATTAGATAATGAAGACAAATGGGTTCACCTTAATTTCCTTTGTCTGAAGGACGCGGAGTTGAAGGCTAGTGCTTCTGCTGGCCCATCGTCCCAGGGGTCGACGGAACCATGGGACACGCCTTCCAATAGGGTGATGAAAAAATACAAGAATAGGGACCTGGACAAGCCACCGACATCATCTGGCCGTGTTTCCGGCTTTGGTAGAAGCATGTCCGAGTACTACGGATCGGATGCCAAGACGAGAAAGGACAGGAGGACGATGGCTAAGGATAAAGCCGAGGTTCAAGAGCTGAAGAAGAAGGTGGAGACACTAGAGAAGAAATTGGACACCACCATGGCCGAAAAGCCAGTGGACAAAACCGTCTTTGGAGAAGTTAGTGGATGAGATGCTCCGGCAGATCACCCCCTGGGTTGATGGAGGGGTTAGCTGGTTGGAATGCGGCAGGTCAAATGGGGCCGATACAGGTGCCCAGCTTCACCGGCAGCAACTCAAGCCTGAACGTGTCGCCCGAACTGGTGACCCCGCAACTGCAGCTGTACTTGGTCGCATCGACGCCCCCAACCGTGGAAGATGATAAGGTGGTGGTGCTTGATAATGCACCTCAGAATGATAGGCCCGCCGTCGGTACCGGCGCCCTCGTATCAACATTAGCCGAGATTGAGGCCATCAATAAGGTAACTAATTATTTAGTCCTCCACGTCATCTTCTTTAACTGTATATGCCTTTCGTGACTGCAATCTCAGGATGCCCAACATGCCCCTGACTCTGGATGAACCTTGCATACTCCTGCATAGAGTGGAACCCGAGGGTGAGTTGATGGAAGTTGCTAGCGGCACTGTCATTCAACCGCTCAACCACGATATGCACCACGTTAAAATGGACCAAGAAGTGATGAAGGTCAGGTTGGCTCTGGTAGTGCCGGAGTACCGCGACATCACCCCCCTTTCAACCTCCGGGCGTAGAAGAGGTCGACATGATGGTCCTTGGCGGCACCACCTCCCCTATCATCCGGCCCGAGATCGCCTGGCCCCGCATCATTGCCACCCAGAAGGAACCGGCGGTCGTCGCTGCCACCCTAAAGGAACCAGCGGTCGTTGCTGCCACCGGGAAGGAACCGACGGTCGTCGCCACCACCACACGCCACCAACAGTTGTTGGGAACACTACCGCAATGACCTTCCAAAGGCATGGCAGTTGTACGCCCAACGTCGGCATCGCAACCGCCACCACCTAAGGGCGTGGACATGGCGCCACTTGATAGCAACTATGTCGATGATGATGAAGTAGTCGACATCGATGCCTACATCAACACTGGCGCCTGCAGCAAAGATATGTACATGCCTCCTATGGATTAAGAAGCCTTCCGCACTCACAATGATCAACTTGGTCGTCGCACTATAATTATATAGAGCCGGACCTTCCAGGGTTTTTGTCAGCAGGATACTCCTCTAGAGGCCGGCGATCCAGCTCAAGTCAAACCGGCTACCATTTTCATCCCTAACACACTGCATAAGACGATCGTCGGGGAGCTACCCCAATCAACCCCAGCACCACCAGCACCGCAAGCAACCCCAGCACCCCAAGCAACACCAGCACCCCCAGCAGATCAGGTGAAGAAGCCAAGGAACAGAACTAAAAAGGGCTCATATGCGAGCCAGCCTCTTCCTAATAAGAGGATCCGAGCCGACGATGTGGTACCATTGACACCGGATGGCTTGACCCGAGCTCATGAAGCTAGTAAACTGATACTTCCTAAGGACAAGGAATACCTCGCAAGTGGACCAATGTTCCCTTAATTTGCAGTCAAATATTCAATATCTAGAGGACATACTTCTTAAAGACGCGTGTCCAAATTACCTGGTGTTCACGGTCAAGGTGCCAGAGGACCCGGACTTCGTCCATGAAGACCCCGCGGATATATTCTTCATAGCGTTCGAGGACATCTTCAATTTGTTTCACGGGAGATGGCTGGACTATAAATTGGTCCGCCTATACGCGCTCAATATTCCGATGAAGATCAAAAGAGAGAGACCCCCAATGTCGCGGTAGCGGATTCCTACTACATGCGTGATAGCCAGCTGGTGCAAGGCTCAAGGACACGGACCAAGGCGGTGGAGTACCTCCAGAGCTTCATGCTGAGAAACAAAGAGAAGAACAACCTTCTTGTGCATGTCTTTCCCGAGTAAGTACACATCTGCTCGTGGCCGTCTGTGGTGACCCAGCATACCACTGCATGGTGTAGTATGCAAGTCTGATATAACACCAATGAAACACCGTCCCACTAGTATTATATCGCTCAGAGTGGTACAACAGAAACATATGCGGGTCCAAGGCATGTCTATAGAATTACATACAGACTTTGTTACAAAAGATCATCATAGCCTCCTACTTTACAATGAGGTAAAACTGCAAATAACTCCAGAAGAACGACTCGTAGTCTAGTCTTATCACGGACTTTATTTGTAGAGTATTTAACTAGCTATACGGCTAAGAATAGATTCTAGCTAAGTAGGAGCTAAGTGTAGGAAGCTAGTTCCCTTCTATGGCTAATCTAGGTTTTCTCCTTGTTGGATGTGGTATCTGACTCCTCTGACATGGTCATGTCTCTTGAAGTAGTTGTTGACTCCTCGGCCTTCGAGTTGCACTGTAGATCCTCTTTCGATGCCTTCATATCTAAGCAGGGGATTTAAGAGTGGGATGAGTACGAGCGTACTCAACAAGTTCATTATAGGAAAGAGGTGTTTAATGCACTAGCTACGGCATTAGACCAGAAAAGTCTAATACCAATGCAGGTTTTCATAACCATTTCTTCAAAAGGTTTCTTTTATTCGAAGAACTATGTCCGTCGGCCTTCACCGGTTTACTAGAACTTCACGGAGCTCCTTTCCGGCCGCGTTCGTAGTTCCATATCCCGGAACGAGGAGTGACAGGTCACGGTTCTTTACACTCGCAGAGGTGTGTTGCTTTACCCATAAGAGATCTTAACCTTGGTGCCAACCAAGCTGCAGGCTTGTCCACACTTCCTATGGTGTGAGGCCCGGTATAAGGTCTAGCCAATCATGTTCCTCCGCTACCTCGAACACCCACCCGTTGTTGCATACCCCGACCCTGGGTCCTCGCCGGTCCCATTATTCCCACTCACGGGTGGACCCCGACCACGACAACAGTTTTGGACTCGTTAACCAAACTCCTTCGCCGGTAGCTGCAACCCATCATAGACCGCAATACCGTGGGGACTTAAGGCTTCCCCAGCCTACCGCTTGTTCTTCGAGCGACAAGTGTCTACGGACTATGCCGTGGGGACTTAAGGCTTCCCCATCCTACCGCTTGCCCTGACAGATACAAGTGTCTACGGTAAAGCGCATCCGTTGATGAACGAGAGGTGGAAACACTTTTGACTACTCCGTCCCACTCCGGATCTTATGGTTAACACGGGTTTTACGGCACAAGAATCACTGGACGACATTTGTTGTTTAATCCTAGATGGATATAAACCCTTGCAATGGAACCTCCACCATATCAACACAATTCATGGTTCCATTGCCCACCACATAGTCATATTCATAGTTATGAAAGTAGTGGTTTTGGTTTTTTATGCAATAGTGATAATATAGTACTTTGCAAGTAATTTGATAAAGATACTCAAATGACATGAGCAAGCGATGAACTTGCCTTTCTTGGCTGCAAGATTATGCAGACAAGGTCTTCGATGCGTAATAACTCCAAATTCTGAAATAGCATCATCGTCCGGTAAGGACGATGTTTAAAAGATTGGCAAAGATGCAATAATGCATAAGAATGAGATGCAATCGCTCTAAGCGTGACCTAACCCCGATGATTTAGGATCAGTGAGTTGTAATGATTGGTTTAGGGTGTGTTGCACTTTTAGAGTGATTCACATACAAAGTTCTTATTCAAGTGTGGTTTACTTGGTATTATAAACAGGTAGATAATAGAGCATAATAATCAATTGAGCACACAAAGAATGATAATTGGCATAATGTTAACAAGTACAGAACAGTGGTCAGTTTTAGTACTATATGGCATGGTTAATGATTGATTATCATATACTTTAAAAGAATAACTTTTAAAAAACATGTACTTTGATAAAGAACAAGTATGATAATTAGGTTTGTGAGGTTCTATGGTTTTCTATGGTTCTAATTGGTTTCTGGAGTAAGTAGTAGATGGATCACAACATAGTTGGATTCATCAGCAACTAGGCATGATTGGTTAAGATAAGCCTAGGCATCCTAAGCAATTCATTATACATGGTTGTGGTCAAGGTTGGTTTATCTTGCTAGTGATAGCTGGCTAGGACTTATAGGTTCTTATAAGCAGGGTTGATGATGGTTCTCTGTTTACTTCAAAAGAATAACTTTTGAAGAACATACTTCTTAAATAATAAGAAGTATAACAATTAAGGTTGAGGTTGTCTTGTATTAGCTATTGGGTTTCTAAGTAGAGAATGGCTGGTTCCTAAATAGGATGGTTCATAAGTATCTCACACTAGTAGGGTTTAGTGGAATATGGTTAGGTAATGCACAATATTTGGTATAGTTGTTATTAGGTTCATCACAATGGTGTGATGCTAAGCATGGATGAATAAGGATGATGGTTTTGACAGTAGAGGCTAGGGTTTAAACTTGGTTGATCCTACTTGATCAACTAGGTTTAGTGATATGTATACATGGAATACTAAATTGCTAGTGATAGGGTTCTACATTTTATGTGAACATATGTATGTCTTTTAGTTGCTAATGATGGCTCTATGATTTGAAATAAAGTACCATGATCATCTGTTCTAACCTTGGGTTTAGGTTAGAAGCAAATTAGGGTTCACATGTAATAATGGAACTAGGTTCTAAATGTAGTTAGGGTTTAGGGTTTCACATGAAATGATGAGTTCCTGGTTTTATTACTTATGAAATTAGGGTTTTCTAAATACCCTAAAGTTCTTGAATTAATAACTTCACTTTAAGGTTGAAGTTATTAATAACTTTGAAATAAAATTAATATTGGATTTGGTATTTTATTATTTTTAATGAATTAATAAGTAAGGTAATTATTAATTAGGGTTTAAATTTCCCTAATAATGATTTAATATGATTGCAAATAAATAAAATTAGTTTTCATATTTTCTTTATTTGCTTACTGGTTTTATTTAATTTATAAATGGTTTCTTAATTTCTGAATTTTTAATTGTATTTAGAATTTAAAATAAAAGGCTTAAATGACAAGTATTAAATAATTGAATTTTTATTAAAAATAAAAATTTCATTTTATATTTTTATTGGATAGATTTTTCTTTTCTAAGAATTTTGATATATTATTTACCTTTTTCTGAGTTAAAATGAATTATCTATGATTTTGTAAAGTTTAAACTATTTTCTGTAATTTCAATTAAATGGAAAATACCAATTGTACCGGTTGGGTCCTACCTTAAGACGCAGACAGGTGGGGTCTGATCCGAGTCAGCTGCCTTGTTGGCAGTTGACTGGGTCAAGCCAATATTCGGGCCCCACCGCCACATAGGCATCATCGACGGCTCAACGCCGGTGAGCCGGTGCACGGCGGTGACGCCGTTCTACTGCCCCTCGGGATGAGCTAATAGGTGTTTCCGCATCCCCTTGGTGTTCTGAGAACGATGGTGGTGTCGATGCTTCCGAAAGGTCACCGGAGATGGCTCCGGCGAACACCTCCGCGGCGGCGCAATCCCGGCCACCAAGCTACTGCTAGATAATCGCACCAATAACTCGAAATAATGAGCTCCAGAGAGGCGCAAGATCAACCTGAGGCTGTTGGTGAGCTCGGTGAAGCTCGGGGAGGCTTGGTTCGCCGGAATTCGCAGCTGCCGGTGTCGGAGAAGATGATCTCGCCGGCGTCGATTTCGGGTGCCTCAGCTCAATTCCTCCCGTGGCCTGGGCTTGTCGACGACGGCGGTCACGATGGTATGCTCCGCTTGGCTCGGGGAGGTCTCTATCACCGGCGGTAACGAAGACTGGCGGAGCCAGGGTGTCGGCATAGATGAATTGAGGAGAGGGAAGAGGGGAAACAGAGCTATTTCGTTGTCCAGGGTACTTATAGGGCTCAGTGACCTGCCTCGTCACGCGGTGGAGCACGGAGAGGTCGACAGCACGAAGAGGAAGACGAGCACGGCGTCGTGCTGGCCGGCATGCAGAAGGAAGGGGATGAGGACGACCCTCCCCTGATTTTTTTAACGAAGAGGTACGGGCTGCTGTTGTTGGGCTCGACTTGGGCTGCTACTGGGCCAGTGGTTGGTTGGAATGGTGGGCTGCTCGGCCAGGTAATGTCTTTCTCCTTTTTTTCTTTTCTGTTTTTATTTTCTGTTTTATATCTTCAATTTGAATTCATATTTGAATTCAATACTGTTTGTAAATAATTTTTAAATATGCTAATCCATCAAATATTCAGAATACTAACTATTGTTTCACTATCTTATATTAAATTCATATTTTATATTAAATTACTTGCATATTTGTGAATTTATTCAAAATAACATTTGGACATAAACTTATTTTTACTTTAATTCACTTTTTATTATGTAATCAATTCTGTTTAGATTTATGACAGTTCATACTTTCATCTCCACATATTTCAGAGATGGTTATTATGTACTGGTTTCCATTTTAGGATTAAATAACTTGCATATTATTTCATGTGAGCAACTTTTTATTAAGGTTTTGTAGGTTTGATGATAACCCAAATTAACTAACATTAGTGTTATGGTCTCATAATCCTTTGAAATACCTACAGTAAATATTACTCTCCTCAAGGTTGGGTCTTAATTATATAGGTAAGTGGTTGATAATCACCCTTATGGTCTTATTTATAAGATGTATCACAAGGGGTTTTTCTCAGGTGTAATAAGTGAAGCATAAGATTTCATTAATATGCCATTCCAGGGTTCTAATGATATTTCCATAATGGCCATGGGTTTGATTCTCAATTATGGCCTGGTTTTATATTATGATCACCATAGTGATACTTAAACTAGAGTTGAGATATAATTCTGGTTTATGGAATTGGAATGATCTCATATTGCATTTGCTAGGGCTTAATCTCCCCTAACCATGGTATTATGGTTACTTGCTTTATATCTTATGTGCCTCCCTAATTACTAAGGATTTGAGAATTGATTTTTATCTTCTACCATTTAACTTCTATTATTATCCTCAATTTATCATTAAAATAACTACATTGGTTATAGTTCTTTTTATAGTTAACTTTGGTCATATGGATGTATGGTTTCTCACCATATAAAGTATAGAGTTTAACTCCAAAGTTTTCTTAGGTTCTTAAATCTATGGAATATAGATATGGTAGGATTCTACTTATGAGCACCAAGTGATTCACAAGTTAAGGTTGGAATATAAGCATATGGTTGCTTACTAGTGATCTCCCCAGTAATTTCATGTGGAAATGAGATCTACTTATCCTATTAGGGTTTATTCTCAATACCTCAAGTTCTTAGGGTTTATGATCATCACTGAATTAATAATGATCAAGGTTTGGCTTCCTAAGGATCTCTCATTAAATGGGGTTCTCACTTCCATGATCAAGTATTGTCTTGATCAGCTAAGGTATAGTACTTATACTTTACTTTCTTGGATGGGACTACTATGGTTGCCTCTAAAGTTTATATCCCAGGAGAATGCCCGAGATATTATGTTAGGGTTCTACTCAACAATGATGATATGATCATCCGGTCATAAGAATAGTTCTCTCTCTCAAATCCAGGTGTTGCCTCATCTATTTTTAGTGTAACTCCATAGCTTGAGTTCTCTCATATAGGAATGGTTGATTCTAGGGTTTATGGTGTACTCCTAATATTTATTTAGGTAGCTGAACTAAAGATTCAATTGTCTAACTTAGTTGGAGTAGTCCAATCCTTATTTCACTAATTCATGGATATAGTCTTATTCCACTTGGTATTTGGTTATCTCATCACTCCCGGATGAAAGGGTTTAACTCCTAATACTTTAGTTCAAATGTTGTCCTTTATTCTTAAATAGGTAAAGCTTGGATTAGTATGAATGGTCACTCTCATTTAGGAAGGACTTGAATATTATCCCAAGGTTATGGTCTTAGGATGATGTTTTGATTACATGGATGTATATCTAAGATTTATCTCAAGGTTTGTCATTGCTTCTCTAATAAATAATATAGAACTCTCACCTCTCTAGGTTTGATGTATAATAATTTGGAATGTAGAAGAATATATACTTCTTGAGTGGATCTCCTTGTTATAATTCCATTGTTGAGGTGGAATGAATACCATGAGGTTTCGTGGTAGGATCATGGATTAGTTTAAGACATGGAAAAGATAAGTGAAGAATGGTTTCTCCATTTATTATTACTTGATTTCCAAATAGATGTATGTTCATATGTTATGGTAAGGATTACCATATTATATTCTTTTATATGATCAAGTATTTGATCATTGAGTAAAGTGTTGTTGTGTTGATTATTAGTTCCATTTGATCTACCCCCTTAGATCAAATCATCTCTGCCCAAAACAAGGTTTTAGCAAAGTCACATTGAGGTTTATAGCACTTGATTTGATGAGCTACTTCAATTCCACCAAGGTAAGTGAAACTTCGATTCATCGTGATTGTTTTACTTTAAAGCGCGAAAATTCCCCAGATTTTCTATGCATGAATGCAATGCACACATCTGTTTCCTCTATTTTTGTAACCCCAATACCTGGGATATTACACCGTCGCAACTTATGCTTTATTATAGATTTCTTCCATTGCCGCTCCTTTCCAACATGCTATTTCAATTGCATGTGTTGAGCAGGGACAAATTCTGCACACTCATCGCCCTTTGCTCGAAGTGATCACCAGCCCAGTATTTCGACTCGTCAAATACGACGACGATGAGGCTATCCATGGCTACTCCCAAAATGGAGGCACCTTCGACAAGAAGGGGGATGTATCAAGCCGGGCATTGTCAAATACGGTTTCAAGCACGTGACCGAGTTCCCTTGCATCAAGCAGCTAGCTAGCAACATGAAGGAGGCCTTCTATGCCCTCCATCACCTTAAACGGTTTATCCGGGATGCAGAGATCATGAATCTGCCACCTAGTATCCGAGAATGGTCCAATAAAATGGCGGGGGATATCGACGATGTTGATCTTAGAGAAGACTTCCATTGCTTCCAAGTAAAGCTATCGTAAAATAATCAGCGAAGATGTCAACAAAAGAGGGGGGCCCTTACACCAACTCAGAGGGTTGTATAAGAGGGATATCAAAGAACGCCTAGATAGGCAGGGTGATCGACGGACGTGGATGACGAAGGACATGCATAAACCGTTCCCAGCGCCGCTGAAGAAGACGTCTCGTTGATTGAGGTCGGTGTGCCTACCATTACTTTCAATCGATGAACAGTATGTAGTGTTTTGTAAACTAAACTTGCTTCATTAGCTCGAAACGGTCGTCGTTGTTGGACTTTAATTACTCTTGCAGTCGTTGTTGTTGAACTTACTTATGTGATATCGATGCTATATATCTTCTAGGTTTATTATCATTTTCTTGCTTTAATTTTTGTGAACATATATGCATGTGAACCCTATAATTCTTTCCATTGCATTATATACTAATATGCTTTGTGTCCATAGAGATGATGTACTACGTGGTGTTCGAGGGTTAGGTTCCAGGAGTCTGCGAGGAGTAGGAGGACTGTAAGAAACAGGTGCACAAGTTCAGTAGCAACTGCTACAAAGGATACACGATTAGATAGGAGGCGGTTGCCAAGTGGAGGAACCACCAGTCGAACAAGAGCAAGATGAAGACCTTCGTTGTGCTCCCGCTCTTGCTCACCATCGTCGCGATGGTACACTATTTCATCCTAGTGTAGGCGGCGGCCGGTGCCACTTCATTTGTATCTCGAGATGATGAACTTCGTATGAATTAAGACTTGTATGTAAAAATTTGACACTTGACACTATATGTATCTCGGGCTCTAAGTAATGTGATGGCATAGTAATGTGTATGTTTTCATATACCATGTCAAATGTACATGCTATTTATATTATATCTGTATAATGCTATATAAACCATGTATTTGTACAACCGGCAGTACAAAAGCGTGTATACATGTCACAGATTCTGTGGCGCACCTAAAATGTATTCTGTGGCGCACCACAACCCCACGCGCCACAGAATATCATGTTTCTGTTGCGCACGGATAAAGGTGCGCTACAGAAACATGATATTCTGTGGCACATGGGCTGATGCGCAACAGAATTACCATTTTAGTGGCGTAGATTCTGTGGAGCACTGCCCATGCGCCACACAATAGAGTTTTTGGTGCCACTAATGAGCCTTTCCCTACTAGTGAAAGTGACACTTACTTCACAAACATGACTATCCCAGAGGAAGAATCTTAATTTTAGTATGAAACTCGCACGTCTAGGTTACTAAGCCAACTCTTGTAAGAATATGACGTATTTTTTATTTTTCATATTCATTTGACCTATCCTAGTATGAAAAAAGAGAAAATTCATATGAGATCACCATTTTGAAGGAAAATCTAGGGGTAGACATCGTGGTGTCCACCGAACAAGATACCGCCTGAAGCTACGTATCAAGGATCGGTAACCGCCCCTACTTGCATGAGGTTCTATGGCTATATAAGCATGGTGTAAATAGGGGAAATGCCAGTACACAAATATGAAGTGACACCTGCTTCGCAAACATGACTATACCAGATGAAGATCTTATAATTATAGTGTGAAGCTCCCACATCAAGGCCACTGAACCGATTCTTGTAAGAACTTAGCCTCTTTTGAGTTTCTCATGTTCATATGACCTATCCTAAAACAAAGAGAGAGAAAAATAACATGAGATCACCACTTTCTAAGTAAAAATAGGAGTAGACATTACGGGAATAAGAGACATGGTTTTTGAATGATACGACGTGAGAAAGGGTCGGTAAGACATGGCATGCCCTGAAACTCCTTCAACGAAGCATATGGCGAGCGGGGCTTGCTCTTTGAGGAGTTCTCAAACACTCGGGGATACTAGCTAACACCGTGAAACAGCAAATTTTGGCACATTTTTTCCTAGCGTTATGTTCTTCAAGCGTTGTGTCTAACACTTGGCATATGCTTTGTTCTCCAAGTGTCTCTTCTCTTTGACATCACAAATATGTAGATGCCGAGCAAATTGTAGTAAGCTGCCATTTTTCGAGCGTGGCACTCGGAAACTTCACAACATGGTGAACTGCGGCAGTGACTCGAGTATGGATCTCAGCTCACACACAAGCTTCATGCACCAACATATATTTTCTAAGGTAAAGACGGTCGTATCCACCGTCGGATTAGATAGAAGAGAGTGACCCATTATAAGAAAATTGGATCCAAACACCATACAAACAATACAATACCTGGTTTATGAGGAAAACTAGGGCGAAAAACCATGCACCAATATATGAATGGTGGTAACGTAACCCTCGATATTGGCTTAGCTTCCGCTGGTTATGCACGCCCATATTTTTTAATTTATCTGCGCCGCGTACTGCTAATTGGGTCCAAGCGCTCACACTGGACGGTTAACTATTGCTACTACATGCTTGCTCAACTTGCTTATATACTCTTGTCCTTTCACTCTAAAATGTATATGGAAGATGATAAGGTCATTGCACTGTTGCGCAACATGCAAGAACATGCACTGGTGGAATTGCTCAACTTGTCGCCCTATCGCCAAAATTAACAAAACAAAAGCACGAGTCCATGCCAATGCCCCCATGCCAAATTCTTGTCCCATCTCTCTAAAACAACTGGCATCATGCAAAGCAGTCTTGGAACCGATCGAATCACACATGGTCGCATATGATCATGCACGTATACGTAAGCTCCTACGCCAAACAGCTCGATCTCACCGGGCTATAAATACAACACCCTTCACAGCCTCTCCTGCATCCCATTGCACCACTACCCAAGCAAAAGAAGAAGCAACTCATATACACACGATCACGATGGCATCCAAGGTTGCGCTCTTCATTGCCATGAGCCTCCTCTCTGCCGTCGCGGTGCACGGCTGCGGACCATATTGCCAGCCACCGGTCGTGGTGCCGACGCCACCCGTCGTCGTCCCACCACCGTACCATGGAGGAGGAGGGCATGGCCATGGCGGTGGGCAGTGCCCCATCGACGCCCTCAAGTTGAGGGTGTGCGCCAACGTGCTTGGTGGGCTGCTCGGCCTCAAGGTCGGCGTTCCGACGTACAACGAGTGCTGCCCGCTGCTGAAGGGGCTGGTCGACCTCGACGCCGCCGTCTGCCTCTGCACCGCCGTCAAGGCCAACGTCCTCGGCATCGTCCACCTCAACGTGCGTGCGGACATCACCCTCCTCCTGAACCACTGCGGCAAGTCGTGCCCGTCCGATTTCACTTGCCCAACCCATTAGCGGACGTACGTACTGCTGCACGGGCACGAATAAGATTTGATTTCCGTACTTCCTTGTTAATTTCATGAGGTGTGGAACTGTCCCACTTCCACATTTGAATTGTTGTAATCATGTACTATTTTTTTACTTTTGCAAACAACTATATAAGTACATTTCATAACTTGTATTAATAATTTGATATATATCATCAGTCAGTTCAAAGAATATCAAGGATGCACGATGCACAGTCAGAATATCAATTAAACCTTGCCTCCACGACAATATAGTGCAATAACTACTCTAGACATCATGGATGCATGATGCACATATTCCGAATAAGAAAAGAAAAAGTACAAAGAAAAAAAAAAGACATTGCGCCAAACTGATCAGCGACTCGCAGCATAGAACAACCACCACCATTGGTAACACACACACACACACACACACACACACACACACACACACACACACACACACACACACACAATTAAATAGGTTCTTCATCAGCAATGTCTCGAGATTAAAAGCAACGGTGCAAGTGTCATCATCGTCTGATCTAGCCACAAAATCGGATCACGGGTTTTCACCACCGGAGAAAGTCCAAGTAATCTCCTAACAATGCCTTCAGCAATGAAATAGCTATAAATGGACCATTGCTAGGTACAATAAAAATTGGGCGAGATATGTACTCTAGTTGGTTCCCCTAGAAATAAAACACTCTAGTTATTTGTCAAATTTTAGTTTTTTTAAGGGTAATTGCACACTAGTAGAAAAAAGGCCTTCCATCCCAACCCATTAGTCCCCAAATACTTTGACACGGGACTAATGGGGTCTTTAGTCCCGGTTCTGCTGGTGAACCGAGACTAATGCTCACCAACCGAGACTAAAGGGCTATGGTGGGCTGCCGGCCGGTGCAGGCCAACCGGGACTAAAGGTTTTTTCTGGTTTTTTACTCCCCACGCACCATTCACCCCCCACCCCCCGTGGATCGCCTTTTTTTGCTTTGTAAAATACAAAAGAAAATGATAGAAAATACAAAAAATAAAATGTTTTCAGATTCTTGTATGTTATGCAACCTACTATTCGGTGAAATTAAGAAATTCGAATTTTCACTTTTTTTGCAAAAAAGGTTTGAAAAATGGTAAAACCGCATTAACTTTTGCATACGACGTCGGAAAAAACGTATAATATATCAAAATCATCGTGGGAAAAAGTTACCCGGTTAGCCAAATTTTAGATTCTCGAAATTCCAAATGAAAATACGAAAGCAGGAAGATTTTAGTTTTTGCTATAAATTACAGATTTTTTTTAAAAAAATTAATAATTGCATCCTGCATAAAGATTACTATTACTTTTACCCAATTTTTAGATTTTCAAATTTTTAGGTTTTAGGTTTGGCAAAAAAATATTTTAAAAAATAAAAAATAATACAAAGTTAATATTTATTTATTTATTCAAGATTATTATTACATCATTACTTTTGTTTATTAAAAGAATTATTTGAAATTCAATCAATAAAGAAATATGACATGCCTAGGCGACAGTGAGGCTGACACCGCCGAATCTGTTGGCGGCGAGGATGCTATAGCGGCTGCTCGACATGGCTTGAGTGTGGGAAGGAGCGACGTGAATGGTTTGGAGTCGCTGGAAAGGTGTGTTCTCCTTTTATACAGCGGTGGCAGTCGAAGCTGCGTGGAGAGGTTGGTCGCAATTAACTCTGGCGCTGATGCCCACACGGCCATGTGCGACGCGAGTCCTCGCTCGTTGGTAAAGCTGCACAACTATTATGCCGCTTGACCCGAGGTAGGCGACGGGTTAAACACCGCGTGCATGCCTCTGCGTCGTTGACGATGCTGGTCCACCACGCGCGACATGGGTTTTCGTTCTATCCGGCGTCCAGGCAGCGTCCACTGTGTAGCAGGGATATGCTCGAGGCACCAGATGAAAACATCCTTAGGATGCGTGACTAGGGAGGTCAAACGTCCGGCGCACCCTAAATTACTTTGATGGACGGTTTGGAGAACACGGCCAAGATGCTCTGATAATTCAAAATGGCATTCAGAGGTGAGCCGGCAAGGTGGACGATACGGAACGCTAGCTACCGGCAATAGACATCACAACTATGTGCGGCCGGGGCAGAGAGCTATAGTACGCATCAACTTGCATAATGAGAACATAACACACCGAGAAATTTTCTTCATAACCCTAGTAGATTAAAGAATGCAGCGAACAATACCTGGAATTAAAATCCTGGAAAGCGTAGTCCAGAAAAAATATTGGTAGCTCCATGGCTGAAATTCCAGCTGTGCAATTTTGTGATCCAACGTTATAGAATAGTTGGAGGCTACCCACACGACGCATCAGTTGATTTTGGATTTTCTCTGATCGGTTAAAGCAACGCGTCGTAGAGGCCAGCAGCAGGGCAATCTTCTCTGTCTTGTGGCACTGTAACATAAAGAGAACAATCGTTGTAGGCATGTAGCAGCCTGGCGGCTATTGGAATCGCCGCTATTATGTCGGTCCTTTTCAATGGCGGATGAAGATTGCTACTCCCTCCGTCCAGGATAACTAGGCCTCTAGTAGAAATCTATTTGTCCAAAAACTCCACCTCCACAAGGCTTGTTAGAATTAATTGCTCATGGGCCTAATTATGGCTAATCTCCTCCACCACCGCATGGTTTCCTCTCTCTCTCCCTTAATTCTCTCCACCGCATGCATGTGAATTCTTCTTCACCGCACCTTCCTCCCTCTCTCTCCCTTAATTCTCCTAAATCAGTGGGAGTACATTTCTGATTTGCATGGCCGTAATTATTGGGCTTTTATGGAAAAAATATGGAAATGACGCTGATTGGTTGAAACTGCTGATTTTAGCTTCAGGAAACGAACCACTAATCTGCTGCCTTGGTCGCGCTGTTTCTCTACTACTTAAAAAGAAGGAACGTGTTCCCCCTTCTCCCCCTACTTTCGTCGTCCTTTTGGTCGTTCGCCGTCACCCACCTGGGCTTCGCAGACGTTCGTCCGAGTATCTGGGCCGTGTCTCATGACTCGCACAAAATGGGCCGCCAAACATACTAACGATCGCATAAAAGGAAACCAGAATAAAAAAACCTGACAATCGCATACATACTAACGATCACATAAGGCAGATTGCAAGGCTCATCAATTTTGTTTCCTAAAGTGAGACCTGGCGGTTTAGCAAGGGCGCGCACACCTATTTTCTTTCCTTTTTATAATGATCATATAAGGCAGTTTGCTAGGAGACAATTAGAAATCAAAGAAACTCCATGATTTGAGGGATTTCACATCTAATCGGCCCCAGGCATCAGATTGGCACATGCCTCACGCTATGGTATGGTAATTAAAACATTAAGCATCAAATCGCCCCGGGCATCACGCTATGGTATGGTATTTAAAACATTTCCTCTAATTGTGATAAAGAAGCAGTCATATAAAGAGCACCCTCAAGAATGGGAGAAGATGGATGCGGCCATGGAGCGGCCCCTCTTCCGAGCTCACTAGAGATGCTTCGTATTGGACTGTGGTGAAGGATGCCTCAACGTCTGTAGGTTTCCTCTTTCTCTATTCCCGCATTGGATATGAAGGTGTGCGGGTGGTCTGTTCTTTCTCTCCCTTCGACTCCTTGTAAGTTGTGTGTGTAGTTCACTTCGATTTCTGATGGCTTAACTTGTTGCCCAGGTCCGAAAGTTTTTCCATGTGGTCGTTGGTGCATATATGCAGAGTGGCAGGTGGATCTTCTGACATTGGTGTACTGATATGTGGTTGAGAAGATGGTTTCATTTTTTCTACTCGGCGTTAGTTCACTAATAAGAACAAGTCTCTTGCATTCGAGTACTGGATACATTCGTGTGGTTAATATATATAAGATTGATTATATGTAGATTAATTCCTTTCTAGGCCAAGACAAATGCCAAGCTGCTAACACTTGTCAATGTTGAATGATGGAGCGAATAGTAGTGTCGGATCATTTAGTTTGTCCCTTAGTTAGCTTCATATACTTCCCAGCTCTCATAATAGATTAGATGTATGGTATCTGTAGATTTCAAAAGCATTTGGTATGTCGTTTCGGCAATTGGACAGCGACATGATGGCGGCGGTTTAAACTTTCAACTGGTAAGGATGGACGTAGTGGCATGCTAATCGACTCCGGTTATGAATTGGTTTGCAGCTTCGCCCTCTCTAGGTTGTGCATGCTCTCATCGGCTCAGAGATAGACTGCTAATCTCAGGTGAACTTCTAATTGCCTATTTGTTTGGGCTATATTAAATTAGACAAGTACTGATATCTTGAAGACATGTCTGGCATTAGTGCAATGTGAAAAATAATAATGGTTCAGAAATAAATTATCTCTCATTAAACAGGTTGGAACATGGCAGTTCTTTGCACACTGAAGCATGATCTAATATTCCCAATACCAAAACCGGGAGATGCACACTCTGTAGGTGTTGTGTAGCAGTCTGCACTTGCAGCTCGGTACAAGTTCGAGGACAAATTGCTCATCCCTACTTGATCCAATATGAGGCCCATGCTCATAGTTTAGTGCATGTAGCTTATCAACTTAATTTTCCATTAGGAATCGATGCAATGACTATTTGGGTTGGGAAAAATTATCTGAGATGTATTACAATAAAAAATAGTATCGGCATCATAATTTCTTCAGATGTATGGTACATGTAGATTTTGGAGGCTTTTGTTGACATTGGCATTGAAAATTCTGCTACTGCGGTTGGTACAGACTACATCGGAAACTTGAAAGATAACTATTGTAAGTGATGCTTGTTCTTCCAGTTTTCACTTTTTAATAGGGCTTATATATGTAACCGTTTGTTTTCTTTAGTATAAGCTGAAACTAGCGTTTGAACTAGCTCAGTATAACTAATGAAACGAATCTATGGAATTTTCTGGCTGACAGTATCTATCCATAATTGCAGGAAAAAGCAAAAGGTTGCATGCATTTTTTTTTTAGAAATGTATATATTTTTGTATCCTAAAATGGCTACTAAGAAGGGCTTCTTAAAGATGATCCGTAGAAAGCGAGAAGAAAATTTGAATATGGTGCACCTTGCAAGTCACGAGCTTTAAGAGAAGCATATTATTTCAGCATGTACGCTTAAGATGTTGATTTTTTATGCTATTTGAATTGACCACATGAGTTCCATTGGCTTTGTTGCAATACAGCAGTGCAATATAATTATATTCGAGGCCATTTAATGGATTGAACAATGTTGTGAAATTGCAGGATGAGCAACAAGATTGGGCCATACCGAAGAGAGTGGAGTTAGGAACAATGTGAGACATGAGGTACTATCGTCGCCATTGGAATGTTCCGTGTAATGCATTTCATATATGAATGTTTTAAATTATCAGCTCATTCTTTGCAGATTCAACAAGCCATTCAGGTGGACGGGAGGATTCCAAAATAAGGGCTCGTGAAGCGTTTATCAGTGTTTATGATCAAATGTCTTCCAACCTTCGCGAGCAGCAGCGTCGTTACTGGATACCATAAAGAAGCACCCTTCAAACTACCCAACTAACGTGCCTGTGTTGTCCCAATGACCACCGGCCGCATACATTTCAGATGTACGGGGATGCTGAAGCCGGGAAGTTTGGGAGCAAGTGCCTACATGATCTCACTTTGTTGATTACCGCCATCTTTTTAATTTTCCCACGATGAAATTCTTAAATTGGTTTGTTATTAGCTGAGATCCAAAGATTTCTGATGAGACTCCATGTTGCAACTTGATATAAAAACTTAACAAAAGGAAACTACAACATATATATATTTCTGTATTTTGATAGTACATTAACAAGAGATAGCTAGCATACCATACTACAAGGTTTGCAGTACAAAATATTATATAAGTGTAAATTGTGTTAGTTAATTCTTGATAATTGTTTTTATTCATACATGTGTGATTTTTCATATCTCATGTCAGATGGATGCATGCACCAGAAGATCCAATTGCGGTTTGGACCATGAGGTGAAAGACATCTATAGTCCAGATGAATGAGACTGAGCTATTTAGATTGGAGAACATGTGATCAAATCACACCCTCTCTTTGCCTGGTGACCACAGGTTTGTGATTGTAAATAGGCTTGGATGTTGTGCTCGAATAAAGTTATAAAGTTATGTATAGCTGTCAATCAAAATGGAAATACTTCTCTTTTTTTTATTGTTTGAACGCCACACGGGCTTGTATACCGGCCCGCCGATGAAGTTTTAACCCAGCCATTATTGAAGATTTGCTAACCATGTTTTATATGTTTGACACAGAAGGCTGTGATCTAGGGTTTTCTTAGATGTTTATGAATATCAAAGTATTCTTTGGACTAATCAGAAAAGAAGTATTCCTTCAGTTATACCTATGTTTGCAGCATCGATGTTTTGTGAGACAATAATACATTCAAAAGGAGAGATTATTGAGTTGACAGTTATGATGACCCAGAACATAGGCGTGGGACTTACAGTTGAAGAGTAACAAGAATACATAGAAATTGGAACCACGCAGATGCACAACAATATTGTCTTGTTATTGCGCTCGGTATTATCATGCTATGGTACATTATGATATCCTTGATTTGTTTTAAATTTTTGTAGTGAGTTGTAAACTATATATGTGCATTGCGAAATGAAATTTGAGAACCCGTGGCAACGCACGGGCATTTGTACTAGTTTTCTTAGAAGCCTTGTTATCTTGGACGGAGGGAGTACCAGATATATTGGTGAGAAGGCTACGGCTGGAGTTGTGTTTATTTCTAACATACCTACCAAATAGATAAGGAAACCAAGGAGTTATACGGGAGTGAGAGGAGGAGGCCAGCGATTCTCGTAATTCATCCGGTGATTAATAGTAAATCATAGATTAAGCTAATTACAAAATGAAATTTCTAGGCCAACCGACTTCTCCTTTGCCCTCACTGGTTTGGAAGCTTTGGGCATGACCGAAATGCAAATTTTTCGCTTAGTTGATTATCCAAAATAGATTGTAGACGATGAGGATGGATAAATTGTGCGACGTGCAAGCTTTGTAATTTTGTAATCAAGTGCAAGAAACCGTCTCCCATCTTCTCTTCAAATGTTGTTTTATCATGGTCCAAAATAAGGACATGGCTTGGGTTGATTGACAATGACACTAATACTTCGCATGCAATGCGCTCCATTAAAAACTAGTAGATTGATGGAGTTCACAAGCATGGACAATCAAAGAATACAATGGTGTCGCTTGCAATATTGGTCGCATGGGAAGTTTGGAAGGAAATGAACACTCGCGTCTTCCACAATGAAGGTTCTACCTCAAATATGGTGTTACCAAGATTAAAGAAGAGGTGGAGATGTGGAGCCTCGCTGGAGCCAAGGCTTTAAGTAATGTGATGCCGCAAGAGTAGGTTCGTTTCTTGTGCTTGTGCTTGGCCATTGGTTTTGAGTGCTGTTTGGTTTGTAAGAGCTCGATTAACTTCTCCTTATTTAATAAAAATAGCAAATCATTTGCTTTGTTTCAGAAAAAGTTAAGCTAATGGATAGATTCACTTGGGTGATTCAAAGAGAAAAAAAAAAGAGGCTACTGAGCGAAGGAGAGTTTCGCTAGCGTTCCAGGCATTAGTTGTGGCTGCATCAACTAGTGCGCCGGTTTAGGGCCCTTTTGTTGTGGCTTTTTTTGGCTTTTTGGCTTTGCCAAAAGCCAAAAAAACACCTAAATAGGTGCTTTTTCGGTTTTTGGGTTTTGGAAGCCAAAAGAATAGGATCTTTGTTTTTGGCTTCCAAAACCCAAAAGCTAAAAAAACACCTATTTAGGTGCTTTTTTTGGCTTTTGCCAAAGCAAAAAGCTAAAAAAAACCACAACAAAAGGGCCCTTAGCTTCCGGTGGTACGCGCACCTATATTTTTCTACTCCATGAGGTCGCCTATGCGCGATGAAAATCGAGCCGTTTGGATGCGTGCATGCGACATTGGGCTGTGCAAGCGTGATGTTTAAATCAGCCCCCAGCCAAGCCCAACAGCAACAGCAACAGCCAATTCGGCTACGGAGTAGTATTTGACAATTACCTTCGTGTGCACACACCCGATGCAAAAAGCGTGCACCAAAAAAGGGACGAAAGAAATTCCGTCACCTCTAGCTAAAACCCACCATTTTCTGCCCTCCCCGCTCATGTAGTACTTTCCTTTTGCAAACTACCATTTACACTTCCTATATATAATTTGATATATATCATTAGTGACTTAATTACACTAGTTAGCAGTGAGGTTTGGTTTATTTTTATAAGCGCCTCTCTAAGGGCCTTGTGTTGTACATGGGCTTATAAGGTCATCACCAATGCGACATGTTTAAGAGGGGTGCTTAGCTACATAAACGGTTTTACTATGCACTTGTACTTAGTTGCACGGGTGCTTAAGACACCG
This sequence comes from Lolium rigidum, assembly GCF_022539505.1. Taxonomy (NCBI): domain Eukaryota; kingdom Viridiplantae; phylum Streptophyta; class Magnoliopsida; order Poales; family Poaceae; genus Lolium; species Lolium rigidum. The sequence continues at coordinate 66,186 of NW_025900233.1, forward strand.
ACTATTCTATTTCTATAAGCACAACTCCAAATACTTCCACTATAGATGGCCTAAGTAGCATTTCTAGGAACACAAGTACGATGTGGACGGATACACATATAATGTGGGTTCTTCCTTCCGCAAGTTTATACTTAAAGATCAATGATGTCCATTAGTTAGGGTATAATCGATTAGTTAGTCTTTCCGTAGCAAGTAGCCTCCTCCGGATCGATCGAGGCGAAAGTGTCGCCGCCACCAAAAAGCCCTCCCCAACCGCGCCCTCTGCTCCTGCTGCCGCCGGAGGATGCCGTCAGGTGGCGGACGGCGCCGGCGGGCGCTCTCCTCAGATTCTTTCCCTCCCAAGCATCCAAACCACCACCCAACCCCCCTCCCCCCAACTCGATCGCCATCCGGAGACCCGTGCCGGTCATCAAAGCTCCCTCGGGCATAGCCTCGCCCCCTCCCCGACGTGCAACTCGACCACCACCTCACTGCGGCAATACTCGGGGGGAGGGGGGCAGTGCGTGCCTTGGACTAGGGGCCCTGCAGCAGCAACGCGCATCCATGCTCTACCACTGCCGCTCCCCATGGGCGCGTGCGGGTAGCATCCTCCTGCTGCGAAGACAACGCCCTCCCTTGGCCTTCTTGGGGAACTCCGGTTGGTGGTGGAAACCCTAGATCTTGATTTGTGTGTCCCCGGTGCCACCTTCTTGGTCCTCTTCGTTGCGTAGTTGGGCCGGTTTCGATGGGGATCGCACCTGCTCTGCCGCCACCATTCTCGCTGCTGGCTTTGTCTTTTGGGCCACCGGTAGGGGTTGGTGCGGCGGATCTTGCAGGTTTCGGCGGGTGACGTGGGGGGCTGCTTGCTTGGCTTCAATAAAGGTGGCTATACTGGTTCTTCTTTTGCGGAGATGGTGACCTTCCTGAGGTCGGTGATTGTTCATCTGGCCAGAGTGATGAGTTCCGGAAGGCTCCACCGACGAATGTATCAGTGCACCTTATGCAGCTCCATGCGGCAACTCGAGCACCAACGAGCGACTCTGTCATCCACGGCATGCACCGCTCCAGCGATTCCGGTTGCCAGATCGCAAGTCCCGGATGGTGGCTGCATGAGATCACGGGAGGGCGCATCCGTGCATCGATCGTGTGAACATGAAGAGCGTAACTAGCAGACGTGCATGACAAGCAGGTCAGATGGCACGGCCATTAACACGCCGCCCATGCTTCACAAAACCTGCACTGCACTGACCCCTCCGATATCAAGTTGTATGTCTACGACTTCTCACCAGCAGCACGACATCAACATCCTCGTCGCTGTGAGGGATGCCTCCAAACGACACACCACCGTCAACACACCTGATGCTACTATACCATCGCCAAACAAACTATCACCAAGGTCTAGGTCAACATGGTTTTCACCGACATATTTGTTAACACTTCGCCGCCACCACAAAGCATCATCCACATGATGGACACACAAGACACAACTAAAAGGCACGATGATGACATGAACACGTCCACGACATCGACGGTGACATTGACCGTGTCCGACGGCTAAGACTACATCAACACCCCGGCACCACTATTGTGATAGCCCCTACAATCGCACACATGGTCCTGACAAAACCGTGTGTGCTTGGTGGGCTTCCTCCAATCTTGGAAAAACTAGTGGTATCACTTGTGACCACTTCCTCTGACATCTGCAAGACGCCCTCAACGGTACCATTGGAAGGTGCAAAACATCCAAAAACCATAGCTCCATCAAATAAAAAACCATGCGATTTTTGGCATCTCCGGCGAATGCGGCTACACCACCTGTCTCGACCATGACTATCTGGACCACGGCTACCTCGACATCACAACTACATCTACATCGACACATCAACAACAACTCCAGTCAAAGCGACTGCATCGTCACTTGTGTCCACGACACTCCCGTTGTGACTGCGGGACGGAAGAGAAGGGTGATAGCGATAGACATAGACATAGGAACATAAATAGACTAAAAGAAGACTACCGTAGAGGAGAGGGGGCACTAAAAGGGGACGCCGATGATGAAAAGGAGGAGAAGAGGACGGAAGTGTTAGGCTTTAAATCCCGTTGCAATCGTCCGCTTCACTCCCGCTATGACCGACGGGTACGAGTTAAAGATAGAGATAGACTAGGAGTGTACGGATCTTCTTGTACTCCAAGTTTCTCCCCTCCTTGTACCTCTTTATATACCTCTTTAGAGCGTCTCCAACTCTAAAATTTGGCGCTGTAAAAGTCGTTTGCAGTGCGCTCAATCCAGATACAGCGCGTGGCGCCAATGCGAGCTTCACCGGAGGCTCTATTTTACAGCGGAACTAAGAAGGTAAAAATGTGCCCTTCAGCAGAGGCTGTAAAATAGAGCTCCACAAACAAGTTTCTTCAACATACAAAGAACAAACAAGATCAGACATGCCACAAATAAATCTGAAAAAATCAACTAAATTTACGAGTGGTCTCCTCTTTGCACCTATTCTTTTCTTCCCCATCCATCCTTTCTTCCATGCCGCCACATAGCTATTAAATTCCATTCCCGAGGCCCCAAAAAACTATTTACTCAAATTAATCAACCATGTTTGGAATCACCTACGGATCCAGGGGCTTGGGTGCCGTCACAGAAGGCCTTGGCGACCCGCTTGGGCGTCCTGCGGCAGCCCCTCCCTGGTCCTCCTCCTCGTCGTCGCACCCGCACCCGCACGCGGCGACGGCGGCAAGGTGCGCCTCCTCGAGGGCTCCCATGGCGGCAGGTGCAGGTCCAGTTGCAGCCCGTCGTGTCCCCCGCGTGAAGAATAGCTGCAGCCCGTGGCGCGGCGGGAGATGGGGGAGGTCGGGCGCGGCAGCCATAGCGCGGCGGGTGAAAGGGAACTCTGACACTAGCGTCCATGGTGCATCGGGCGAGGCGGAGCTCGGGCGCGGGTGGTCACGACGCGTCGGGAGAAGGATCTAGGGCGCGTGCAGCCATGGCGGAGGGACGGCCGGCGGATGTCCCCGTCCCGGCGCGGAGAAGGCCAAGATATTTCAGAGCGGTTTTCTTCCCGCGGTGGAGAAGCCAGATTACAGCGCGCTAGTCGAAGTACCAAATATACAGCTTTGGATAGCGCAAACTGCCGCGCGCACTAAAATATTTACAGCGCGACCTATTTTGCAGCGTCTGCTGGAGGACACAAAAATGCGTCTGGCGCTGTATATTGACAGTTTTTTTAGTGCACGCCCAGTTTACAGTTTCTGTTGGAGATGCTCTTAGGATCATGGCAATACCACGACATAAATTAAGAAGCTAGGCTAGGCATATACGTAGTATATAACATTAAACAAGATAAAATCAAAGAGAGAAAGCATATCATGGAGACAGAATAACGTATCCGGAAGTTCAACTCTTTGTGGACTCCATTTGAGGAGCCGTGGGAAACCAAGACGAGAAAATCACAATGGTCTAGCTTCTTCTTTGAGCTTGTGTAAGAAAAAGATAAATCAACAGCTCAAAACAAGTGATCCAGTAGGTGGTGGTGTGGCGCCTGAATTAATGCGTCACCGACAAGAAGAATTTTTCAGCCAACATCCCTACGTGATGTATGTGTAGCAAAGCTACAGTAGAGATTGCACGTTGCTCCAGTAATTGCCGCCGCGATAAAGCCGATCGGACACCTGACTCAGGTGGCTACAGATCAAGGCCTCGCCGATCGATCGGACACCTGATTCAAATTACTAATTTGCTTCTTTCCGATCGACCGATGTCCTATATAAATACCACCACATGCACGACTGCTACGGAACGCATTCGTACTACGTACACAATCACTCGAGTCTCTGTAGCCTTTGTCGTAGTAGCATAGCCATGGCGGCGACGCGCAAAACCAGCAGCACGGTGGTTGCAATGGCAGCCCTGACTCTGACGGCGAGCCTCCTCTTCCTCGCTGGCAGCTCGGAGGCGGCCTGCCCCAGCAAGGCGCAAACGCCGAGCACGCCGACCGCGACGCCGGTGCCGGTGCCGGCGACGAGAGGGAGCGGCGGAAGCGGAAGTAAGTGCTCCGTGGACACGCTGAAGCTCGGGGTGTGTGCGGACGTGCTGGGCCTGGGCGGCGAGCTAACGAACCTGCTGGCGGGCTCGCGGTCGACTGCGTCCAAGACGAAGAAGCCGTGCTGCGAGCTCATCGCCGGCCTGGTTGACCTGGACGCCGCCGTGTGCCTCTGCACCGCCATCAAGGCCAATGTTCTCGGCGTCGTCGACCTCAGCCTGCCTCTCCAGCTAGGCCTCCTCGTCAACCACTGCGACAAGAAGCTCCCAGCTGGCTTCCAGTGCCCTAACTGATTAACCGATCCCGTACGTACGTAGTGCGGTAATGGCACAGGCGCTCGCATTACTTGCATCGTTGCACGCACGCATGGGAACTTGAAATATTCGTCAATGTGTGTTTTTTCTACAACAAAATTAAGTCTGTATTTTTACTGTTTGTTTTACCAGTCCTTCAATGTTAAGTCTAGGTTCTGTTATTTTCTACTTACTGATAATCGGTGCGCGCGTCTCTGTACTGTTTATGTGAATGCTATAGTATGATTATATATTTCTATGTTGCCATCGTTCAATTCAAGATTTAGCTGGACCGTTTCCATGATAATTATTGTCGTCTATGCAATTGGTCCACTTTAGAGCATCTCCACTTGCGTCCCCCAAAGCGTCCCCCAAACCGCGCCGGATTGAGCGTTTGGGGATGTGTTTTGTTCGTACCGCGTTTGGGGGACGTCGCTCCCCAGTCGCTTCCCCCAAACGCCCTCCCCAAATGAATATTGGTGCACGAAAATAAAGGTTTTTCATTCAAATTTGATTATATATTACAAAGTTTGAATGAAAACGGCTAGATTTCATCTAAACCTAGCCTACTGACCGCCCGGCGGTGTGTTCGACGGCCCCGCCCCGTCGTCGCCTCCACTCCGACGCAGCTCTTGCTGCGCGCGCCGCCTCTCCGTGCGTAGGACGGTGGCCAGACGCCGCTGCTCCAGCAGCGGGTCGACGTCCGCCCTCCCCTGCTGCGCCGCCTGGAGGGAGAGCTCGACGGCGCGATGAATCTGCGCCTCTTCGCGGGCACGGGCGTCGTCCTGGAGCTTCTTCTCCGACTCGAAGGACTCGATGAGCGCGCGTTGCTGATCGGCCGTCTCGTCCGGGTGCGGCCCGTCGTCGTCGGACCACGCGAACTCGACGTCGTCGTCCTCCTCCACCTCGGTCTCCTCCTCCTCCGCCTCGGCCTCCTCCTCCTCCATTGGCGCCTACTCCTCATCCGTTGGGGCCTCCATCATCGCTGCCGCCAACGCGTCGGCCTCCGCCGCCAACTCGTCCGCCCGCCTCCTCCAGGCCGCCTCCGTTGCCGCCAGCGCCGCCTCCTGCTGTTGACGCTCCTCCGCCGCCAGCTGCTGCTGGCGCTCGAGCGACTCCCGCCGCCGGCGCTCGATCGCCACCCGCCGTTCACGGTACTGCGCGTCTCGCTACTCACGCTGGCGCCGGCGCTCATCATCCCACCGCCGGCTCATCTCCTCCGTCCGACGCCGCCGCGCCTCCTCTTCCGTGGAGGCGTCGAACGCCGCAATGGTGTCCGCCAGCGCCTCCTCCTGCCACGATGTTGCTGCCGCGTTCTCGGCAGCTGCGGGGCCAGGGGCGTCGAACGCCGCTACATCCGCCGCGTGCGCCGCCTCACGCCGCTGGCGGGCCTGCAGCTCGAGTGCCTCTCGCCGCTCCTGACGATGTGCACGGTAATTCTCCATCCCTCGCCGCCGCCGCTCTTCACGGGCGGCAACGTCGATGTCGAACTGCGAATCCGGTGGTAGAGGTGGTGCTGGAGAAGACGACGGTGGAGGGAACTGGCCATCACCGGGGCGGTTCGCCATTGCCAACTGGTGGTGGAGGAGACGGCGGTGGAGCAACGAGGACTGTGCTTGTGGTGGAGAAAGGGGTGCCGGCGGCTGTCGTGGCTGCCATTGAGCCGGGAGGGCCTTTTATAGACGCCGGCGTCTGGAAGAAAGCGCGGGAAGAGGCGAGAAGAGGCGGGAAGAAAGCGCGGGAACAGGCGGTGGCGTGCGAACACCGGCGACGCGTGGAGGCTCGGCAGCACCGACGAGACGTCTCGCCTGCCCCTCCGTCGCCATTAAGGCAAAGAAACCGTCGTGTGTTACTGCGCGCGAATAACTTCCGCCGCGAGGTAGGCGACGGTTAGGTCCAAACTTGAATGAGTCGCTGACTCGTCGGGCCCGCGTCGCTTCGCGTCGCTTTTCATTGTGTCCGGCGTGCCCGGTGCATCCCCTGTGGGGCGGGGACGGGCTCGGGGCGCCGGACACCGTATCGAGGCGCGTCGGACAAAATTGGGCTTTGGGGGACGCGGCTGGAACCATTTTTTGGTCCGGCACGCCCCAAATTGCTTTTGAGGGACGCTTTGGGACGCAAGTGGAGATGCTCTTAGGCACCAAGATTTTTATAGATGTTACATGGAAGAAGACCAATTATTCAGGTGGGTAAGATAGGACAGGTGTTGGAGTGTTTCTTCAGGCTGCAGATACTGACAAGGAGTTCAAGCTCATGATGCAAGCCACCAGCACTAAGGCTCAATCACCAGTTCACCACTACAAGCTGAAGCAAAGTCCCTTCTATTTGCTTCTTCTGTAGCAGTGTCTCTCCAACTTCACGGGCCAGCGTTCTTAACAGGCAATATTATCCTGGCCAAGGCTGCCTCAGTGAGACGAATCAGCGATGCCATGTACTCTCTGTATTGCAGCATTCTCAATTCCGGGGTTATGTAATGCGCAATGTACTTTGCACTCGATTTATATAACATGGCGCCTTAGAACATCTCCAGCAGGCGCGTTATATAGGCCGCGCCCTATATAAATCGCCGATTTGCAGCGCGCGGAGCCGGAATAGCTCCTCCAGCAGGCGCGGTAAACGGCACGGCGCTGTAAAAAATTTGGGGCGCGCGGCTTCTAGCACAATCCCGAGCGCCAAATGTGACGCGTCGGCTACAGCGCACGGCATCGCTCGGCGCACGGCGAATACCCAACGGCTGGAAAATTCCCCCTGCGCCCTCCATTTCCTAGCGTGCCGCCGCTGCGAAATCCCGCCGCCTCCGGTCGATTCCGCCGCTGGCCCCGTTGTTGCTCACCGCCGCGCCGTAGATCCACCTCGCCCGCACCTCCTGCCGGCAATACCTGCAGATCCGCCGCGCTGTACCGACCGGGTGCCGTCGCCACCGACGGGCACAAGCCGGTGCTTCTCCCCGCCTCGCCCGCGCCTTCTCCTCTACATACCCCGCGCCACCATCGCCTTGTCGTTTTCTTCGAGCTTGCTGTCGGCATGGCGCAGCCAAGATGCTCGCGGATTTTGCTCGCAAGGTATGCGCCTCCGCCGGCCGGTCGCCATGATTTTGTCTGTATCTTAGCTACTAGTTAGTTGTAGTTAAGTCATTTCATATGTATGTTTGTAGAGTTCATCATACGATTTATCGGATGATGAGTACGACCAAGAGGAAGAGGAGAACATATCCTTACTATTAGCATATCGCGCCGTTAAGAAGCCAAAAATTGGTGGATCAGTGTTCGGTAGACAAAAGTTGTGGAGAGAAAAGGATTGAATGGCATGAGAAGTTGATGCGGTCGTATTTCAATGAGAATCCGATATTTCCCGAAAGCTATTTTCGGCGGCGTTTTCGGATGAGCATCAATTTGTTCAAGCACATCGCAACGGAGGTGATCAAGTATGATCGGTTCTTTCAGCAAAGGAGAAATTCCGCCGGAGAACTTGGTCATAGCACATATCAAAAGGTGACCGCCGCCTTGCGTATGTTGGCATATGGTATACCGGCGGATCTAGTTGATGATCATTTGGCCATGGGAGAGAGCACTTCTATCTTGTGTGTGAAGCGCTTTATAGTTGCAATTGTGAATGTTTTCGGATACACATACTTGAGAGCCCCCAATGCTCAAGGACAAGGCTTTTGGAGTTCAACGCCGACAGGGGGTTTCCAGGTATGCTTGGTTCCATTTATTGTACGCATTGGAGTTGGAAAAATTGTCCAGCGGCATGGCATGGACAATTCAAGGGTACAAGAAGGATGCGTTTGGAACCATGAAGCGGTCGCCGATCATGAGACTTGGATATGGCATGCAGTTTTTGGAATGCCCGGGTCTTGCAATGACATCAATGTTCTTCAACGATCATCACTAATGACAAGACTTGCAATGCGAGAAGATCCATTGGTGGAGTTTGAAGCGAATGGCCACAAGTACAACTATGGCTACTTTCTCGCCGACAGCATATATCCAAGGTGGCAAACATTTGTGAAGCCGGTTATTCAACCACGAGGTAAGAAGCAAACCCAAATTCCACAATGCACAAGTGGCGGCTAGGAAAGATGTAGAGAGAGAATTTGGGATTTTGCAAGCTCAGTTTGCCATTGTGAGAGGGCCAGCTAGATATTGGGACTAAGAGTGCCTTTGGTATATCATGACCGCTTGTGTTATCATGCATAACATGATTATAGAGGATGATCGTGGGAAAGATGTGGATCATACCCACTACGAGTTGATGGGGGTTCCCGTGCAAGTGAGGAGGTCCGCACATAGGATTGCCCGGTTCATTGCCTCGTACCATGTCATTCGCTCCAACAACTCCAAAAAGATCTCATGAAAGAATGGTGGAATTGGCATGGATAACAATAGTTGCATACTTATTGTATTTGTTTGAAAACTATGTGTTGTATTGTCTCAAAACTATGTTGTATTATTGTATGTTGGTCCGTAAACTTGTTGTATTTGGTGTGAACAATTTTATGTACTTGTTGTGAACAATTTGTTGTATTTTTATGGTACATTTTATTTGTGAATTTATTAGATGGTTGTTTGATCTTATTTGATGCATACTTGTGTGTGTTTGTTGTTTGCGCCGCGCTGCGCGCCGCATAATGGAGCGTCCAGCGGAGGAGCTTTTTTACCGCGCCAACACGCGCTGCAAAATAGAGCATCCGGCAGGACAAATTTCAGCGCAGCGCATGCTATACGTTTACAGCGCGGCGGAAGCAAGGTTTAGCGCGTCGAAATTTAGTACGCCTGTTGGAGATGCTCTTAGGTGCCTCTGAAAGTGCATGGAGCCCCCATGTGTAGTTTTGGTAATTAATGAAAATCCCTATGGACTAACGTTTGCATTGAGTTATATTTGTAGGAGTTATCCATAGGCAATTCTTGAACCATATGTTGACTTCAAGGTTGCAATAAGAAGAAAATGATGAAGGATATCAAGTGTCAAGTATGTCTTGAAGATGAAGATGAAGTGACCCTCAAGTTACTTCAAGACATCAACATGATGAAGAATGAAGAAATGAAGTGCAAATTCAAGATGAGCCAAACTCGAAGATATCATATGCTTGAATCTTGCCATCCATATGGTGAGCATGGATATGTGAAGATGCGCCGAAGAAGTTCTCCCATAGTGGAGTATGGGGGAGCATTTCACATGACTTCATCAAGCAAGCACAATCAAGAAAGGTGTTCCATCTTGTTGCGGTCAAGACCGTCATCATCAAGCTCAAGTGGAATGCGCAAGGTTAACGTTTGCTCTTGATAGGGTTTCTTTCTCACCGGTATCATGGTGTAGTTGGAGACTGGTTTATAGTTTAGTTGTCGTACTATCAAGAGGGCTCTCGAGTCTCGATCGTATCCTTCGAAGAGCTCAAACCTTTGCATGCTTGCACCATCTTTCTTGGTTGTTATTTGGATATTATCCATGTGATGTTTTAGAGATTGTTCTTATTCTCATGACAAGCTCTAGTTCATCGAGAATGGTTTTTGCATGGGCTACTTGTTGCATTTTCGAGGTTGGAAGTTTTACCGGTATGTCTTTTTTAGATAGGTCAAACCTTTCATCATTTGTTTCTATACTCCCTTGCTGGACTATGATGGTTCCCTGCATGATCTTGTAGATCTTGTTACTAGCTTCGAAACGATCCCAAGGTCATCAAAATCGGAGTCCGGATGCTCAAGTTATGCTCTTTCTCGATTTGCTGTCTCTGCCAGAGTTTTCAGGGGCCCGGATTATCCGGCCCAAGTGAGGGGCGGATAATCCGGCCCTCGAAAAACTGCTAAGGACTTTTGGGCGTGAGCCCCAGTATTGGACCCGGATCTTTGGCCGGATTTTTAATCCCGGGGGCCGGATAATCCGGCCTGGACACCCCCAACGGCCATATTTCATGGGGAGCTATAAATAGCCTTCTTCTTCCCCAAAATCTGGTTGGTTCCATCACTCTCTCTCTCCTCCATTGTTGACCTTCAAAGCTTGCCCTAGTTCTTGATTCCTCCCATGATTCTTGTATATTCTTGAGGGAAAAGGGAGAGGAGATCTAGATCTACATCTTCACCAATCAAATCCCTCTTTGTGAGAGGAACCACCTAGATCTAGATCTTGGAGAATCTTGGAGTTCTTTGTGTTCTCTTATTTGTTCTTCCTCTCTTATTCCCCTAATAGCTTTTGTGGCTTTGTTGGAATTTGAGAGAGAAGGACTTGAGCATCTTTGTAGTGTTCTTGCCATTGCATTTGGTGCATCGGTTTGACTTCTCCGCGGTGATATGTGGAGGTGAAAGTTCGTGAGATATTCTCTTCGGGAGCTTATTTCCGGAGCTTGTTCCTCTTGGGTCTTTGGATCATAGACGGCTTAGTGGTATTTGTGGTGTTCTTGGGGACTCCAGTTAAGTTGTGGAGATTCTTCAAGGGCGAGGCCTTTGTGGCGTCTTTGTGGTGTTCTTGGGGACTCCAATTAAGTTGTGGAGATTCTTCAAGGGAAAGACCTTTGTGGCATCTTTGAGGTGTTCTTGGGGACTCCAATTAAGTTGTGGAGATTCTTCAAGGGCAAGGCCTTAGTGGCAATTTATTGGGAGCCTCCAATTAAGTTGTGGAGATAGCCCCAAGCTTTGTGCGGGTTCGGTGACCTCCCTAAGGTTCCATAGTGGATCGAGGACATCCCTTTTGGTGGGAATTATCGAGGAGAATACGGTGGCCCTCGTGCATTTGGAGTGACTTGTCCTCCACACCGCTCCAACGGAGAGTAGCACTCGCAAGAGTGTGAACTTCGGGATACATCGTTGTCTCTGCGTCAGTTAGGTTATTCCTATACCCGAGCTCTTTACCTATGCACTTTACTTTGTGATAGCCATCGTGCTTGAAGTTATATATCTTGCTATCACCTAGTTGCTTATATTGCTTAGCATAAGTTGTTGGTCCACATAGGTGAACCATAGTATATAGGCTTTGGGCTTGACAAAGTAAACGCTACTTTTTTCCCGCATTTGTTAAGCCCATCTCGTAAAAGTTTTAAACCGCCTATTCACCCCCCCCTAGGCGACATCCGTGTCCTTTCAGCCTCCCCTCGTACAAAAAAAAACTTGATCCTCGATTTCTCTGTCTTTTCGTAAATCAGCAACAGAAACCAACTTTTAATGACCCATTTATAGGATAAATGCATCGAAAAACTGCCACATAGCTCTGTGTACCATGTAGGAAATTATAGGATTTCCCTTTCCAATGTGCATAAAACACGAATAAAGATATCGAGGAAGTGAGCATAAATTACTAGATCGCATTCATCCTTCCAGGGTTAGAACAGCAGGGAAATCCTAAAAAAATTAATATTAACACACACTGTACTTCAGAATTGGAACTGGATCTAGGAAGCGCGGATACGGCGCTTTGCCACCGTACCACTATCGGACACAGCATGAATACCTGGATATTGCACTGATACCTGGATAGCTCGATGTATCAACATATTTTTGAATAAAAAATAAACAATGACAACGGACGTATACAGACGGGATAATGGAGGGACACAGGAAAACCTACGACGCCCCTCCTCAACACGCCCACCTAGCACAATTCCACTTTACACCCTCGCCTCGGTGCCATCAAGCAAAACTTGAATTGGGAGCTCAAGTTCAAGCAAAACGGTATCAACTTTCTGGAAATGCATCCCAATTATTAGCTGTTGATGAAAAAACTTTATTTTCTATATTTTTTAGCTTTTTCGAAATAGGAGCAAAACCCCAGCGTTTGCATCGAAACGATGCACACATCTTTCTTTATTAATGCAAGGTCTGGAAGTATTAGAGTTTACATCTTAAGGATCACTCAATTACACCCAATTACCCCCAATATCCATAGGTTCCTGCCGCTTCATAGGAAGGAGGCAAGACCAAATGTGTATCGAAGAAGCAGCCTTGTGTATAACCTACAAAAAAATTACTTTGACATTTCTATTACAAACCACATCGTTTCGACAATTTCAAATTGCGCAAATCAAAGCACAAACTCCTACATGAATCACGCTTTAGTCTTCTTATCAACCCCGTTTAACCAATTACCAAATAAATTAGTTACATTTGATAGAGGCGGGATATTATACGTGAAGTGAACCACTCTCCAAACTAAACGGGAGAAAAGACATGAAATGAACAAATGATTGATTGTTTCATGAGAACCACAAAAGATACAATTTGTACACCCCTTCCAACATCGTTTTGCAAGGTTATCTTTAGTATTTCTTATACAAGAACCACATAAAAATCCTAATCTTCAGCGAAACTTTAATTTTTCACAAGTATTTTTTAAGGAAAACCGTATGTCCATTCATATAATCAGCATACATCGATTTAACTGAAAAAACACTTGTTGTAGTTAAGTGCCACTTAAAACTATCTGGTTCATCATTAAGATTCACCCTCATCAATTTGCGTACCAAACCTATCCAGGATTCCCATTTGTCTCCTGGTAAGAGCCTATTAAATCGTATATTCAAAGACTTTTGAGATAATACAACATATATTGTCACCTCTCTAGTCGTGAGTATGTTATACAAGTTTGGATACGGAAATGCTAATGGGGTGTCACCCAGCCAAACATCCTCCCAAAATCGAGTTCTTGTGCCATCTCCCACAACAAAAGAACCTTGTTGGAGGAAATCGTCTTTAACACCATAAGTCCCTTCCAAAAGGGTGAGTCTGTGGGTTTGGCTTGCACTTGCGAGAGTGTTTTGCCGTTTCGGTACTTATTATATAGCAGCTCCTGCCATACGCCTTCCTCATACAAGAGTTTAAATATCCATTTACTAAGTAAACATCTAATCTTAAGTTCAAGTACCTCAATACCTAGACTCCCCTGGTCCTTAGGTCGACAAATATTTTCCACTTTGTTAAACGTTATTTCTTTTTCAGATTGTCACTTTGCCAAAAAAAAAAAAGCGAGATCTATAGAAATCCAATCTTTTTCAAATCTCTTTTGGTATCTCAAAAAAAGATAGTAGGAACATATGTAGGCTTGTTAAAACAGAGTTAATAAGCACGAGGTGATCTCCATATGAGAGCATTTTGCTTATCCAGGAGGCAAGTTTGCGTTTAAACCTGTCTTCAAGTGGCTTCCACTCTTTATTAAGAAATTTCGTGTAATAAATAAGGATGCCTAAATATTTAAAAGGTAGAGCTCCCACTTCACATCCAAAGATGTCATTCTTATCCTCCTTAGCCTTAGCAAAACAGAAAATCTCGCTCTTATGAAAATTGATTTTCAAATCAGATAGTTGCTCAAACAAATAAAGGATTAACTTCATATTTACAGCTTTTGCTAAATCATGCTTCATAAATAAGATAGTGTCATCCACATAGTGCAGGATGGATAATCCCCCATCAACCAAATGAGGCACTAACCCACCTATTTGACCATCCTCCTTTGCCCTAGCAATAAGAATAGCCAACATATATACAAACTTATCCCCCTATTTATGTTTTTGAATATTGTCGTATCACGGTATCTCGATTTGCGTATCGGATCCGTATCCAACTATTCGTGCTTTTAGGCCACTGAAAGAATGGTTCCATAGCAGGTTTATATGTGCAGCTAGGCATCATAATTCTGTCATTGTTCAAATCAAAGAAGTACCCCCAAAGTAGAGGGTTGGCTGCACTTAGTTTGGAAATATAGGCAAATACCATCGCAAAATATCTGAAACCAACAACATAACAATTATTTGTTTATTACATGGATCGTCACATCATATCCGCGCAATCTGAGATCAATCGTCTCATTTTGGCAAAGTACACGATCATTGTTTACACTAGTTAGGAAGGCGTGGCTTGCCGCCTGCTTACCCGCTTATAAAGAGAGAACATTTATATGGATAGGTGACTTGATCAAAATCATCTGTCCAATATATTGTGCTAACAAAATTTCAATCTGGAAGTATAGGCCACGGTGCACCAACGACATCATGAGAATCCAGTTAACAATCTAATTCAGACTTCTGAGTAATTCTGTCTCCTTTTGTAGTTTTCCCTTATTCCGCTACAGAACCCGATCTATGTTGTTGAGACAAATTTCTCCCTTTAGAGTAATTTCTGCCCCTTCTAGCTTGTAGTTCATAACTTCTGTGACTTGTCCCCAAAGATTGTTGAGACAAATTTCTATGTCATAGAACCAGCTCCATCTTAGCTAGCCATGCCAGGCTAGGAACCTTCACTTGAGCATCAGATCTACCTTTCTGAAAAAAAAATTTGCAAAGAATTAATGGTGAATGAGCAAGATAGAAAATTCATCCATGTGATTAGGCATAAAACAAAAAAGTAGTGTCTGCTACAACATTTCCCATTCCCCTCCATTTGGTTGCACGTTGCTGCGGGATATTTGTATAAATAAGAGAGGTGCACCCTATAAGGAAAAATAGTATGAAAGAAATAACTATATATTGTAAATTACACGCATGATATGTGCCATATATTACAAAGGATCATATTCACCAATTAAAATCTAGTTTTTATCCAACTATACATGTGTCTTAAATTTGAGACAAAGAGTGTTTTGTATCTCTGATTATGTATCTGAGATCCATAAATTGAAGCAACAACACATATGGGAGCAATGGGCAAAGAAAAGAAAATGAAATAAGCAACCTTTACTTGGTCGGGATCAATGTGTCATTCCTTATAAAAAATTGTATAAAATAGTTCTGATAGCTTGCTTGTGTATGAGTGTATGACTCAGATCTAAAATTTATCATATTACAAAAATGCACATACATACATGGTTACAACTTTCAAGGTACACCCATCACAAAAATCTGTCAGATTACTCAATCAAGATTTTTTGATAAAGGATGCTTTATTACTTTTTGGGAAAGCAATTACATCCAGCCTCTGCATAACCAGGATGCACACAGCCGTTTATGAGAACCAAGTCCAAAAAAGATGCCAAAACGAAAAAAACTAGGCGAGATACATATCGGAACGATGAATCATATAACGCCTAAGGTGTGGGAGGGGCTTCAATCCGTAGACTATGCTGCCACCCATGTAGGGAAAAAGTATCCCTCGCCGTAGCCTCCAACCGTGTACAGACCTCCGTAAATAGGTCTCGGTTCTCCATACGCTGAAGAGGTAACCACGAACGAAGAACGAAGAATCCCTGTACATCTGTAGATAACCTGCAACAAAGAGGAATTTTTGTCATTAAAAATCTTGTCATTTCTACTCAGCCAAAGCGCCCAGATAACTGCTAGCGCCCCCACCCTAAGAAGCAACTTGAACCTTGAATCTATACCATGAAGCCAATTACCAAAGACATTGGCCACACTAGTCGGAGGATACAAGGTAGACGCTACTTGGATGACGAGACCAAATAGATCTCGCAAGCCGGCACCGGAAGAAGAGGTGTTTAATAGTTTCATCATGATGACAAAAAACACATCGAGTACTTCCGTGCCAATTCCGCTTAACAAGATTGTCTTTGGTGAGGATGACTCCTCGACGAAGATACCATCCAAAAAATTTAATTTTTAATGGTATCTTCATCTTCCAAATTTTCTTATTATTATCAACCGGTAAGTCAGAATGAAGAATAGCACTGTATAAAGATTTTACCGAGAAAGGGCCATCAACATGTAAATTCCACCTAAATTCATTTGGTTCAGGCGATAAGTTAACATCCCCCAACCTATGAATTAAAGCATTCCATGCCACAAGCCTTTGTCCTAGCAAAACTCGTCGGAACGTCACATTCGGTGGAGAGGTAGCCATTACTGTGGCAATGTATCTCCTTTGCGACGAACGATATTATACAATGCAGGATACTGTTCACTTAGAGGTGCATTGTCTAACCAAGCATCTTCCCAGAACCGTATCTGTGTTCCATTCTTAATTGAGAAAGCACCATGACGAAAAAAGACATTTTTTGTCGCCATTAGACCAGCCCAGAAGTGTGAATCTCCAGGTTTCCAAACCACTTGAGATAACGTCTTGGAGCCGATATACTTTCTCCGAAGAATAGTTTGCCAAATCCCATCCTCGGTAAGGAGCTTAAAAAGCCATTTACCCAGCAGAGCTGAATTCTTGACCTCCGGGTCATGAACTCCAAGCCCACCTTGATCTTTGGGACTACAAACTATACTCCATTTAACCGATCGATATTTCTTTTTCTCGCTATCTCCTTGCCAAAAGAATCTGGATCGATAATAATCGAGTTTATGCAGAATTCCTTTTGGCAAAAGGAAGAATGATAACATATATAGTACCATATTTGTCGGTACCGAATTAATGAGTACCAATCTTCCTCCCAGGGACAGCAATTTGCCTTTCCAACTACTAAGGCGCTTCTGTAATCTTTCTTCTACTATTTTCCATTCAGCAATCGTGAGTCTCCGGTAATGAATCGGAATACCCAAATAGCGAATAGGAAATTGGCCTTGCCCACAACCAAACAACTCTGTATAGAGAGCTGTATCATCCTGGGCATCACCGAAACAGAACAATTCACTTTTATGGAAATTGATTTTCAATCCCGATAACTGCTCAAAAGCCACCAAAATTAATTTCAGGTTGTGAGCTTTTTCGAGATCATGATCCATAAACAGAATTGTATCATCGGCATATTGAAGGATAGATAAACCACCATCAACCAGATGTGGAATCACCCCTTCAATTTGACCATCGGACTTGGCCCGCTCTATGAGTATAGCCGAGCATATCCGCCACAATGTTGAATAACATAGGTGATAACGGATCCCCTTGGCGTAACCCTTTTCGTGTTTGGAAATAATGGCCGGTGTCATCATTAACCCGAATTGCCACACTACCTCCATACACAAAATCATTTATTAAAGCGCACCATTCGGGAGAAAAACCTTTCATCCCGAGTGTCTGTTGTAGGAAAGACCACTTGACCTTGTCATAAGCCTTTTCAAAATCTAATTTCAAAATAACCCCATTTAATTTCTTAGTATGCATCTCATGTACCGTCTCATGCAAAACCGCCACTCCATCAAGAATATTTCTTCCTTGCATGAAAGCGGTTTGTGATGGCTGAACTACATGATCCGCAACCGTATTAAGTCTAATGGTGGCCACTTTCGTGAAAATCTTGAAACTTACGTTTAAAAGGCAAATAGGTCTATATTGTTGAATCCTTTCTGCCTCATTAACTTTCGGTAACAAGATTACTTCACCAAAATTTAGACGAAATAATTCTAGTTGTCTCATATGCAGCGCACTGAACAAATCTAGAAGATCCACTTTAATAGTGTCCCAGAAAGTTTGATAAAACTCCGCTGGAAAACCATCAGGACCCGGTGCTTTGTTGCATTCCATTTGGAAAATAGCCTTCTGCACTTCTTCCTCGGAATAAGGTGCAGTTAGTAAGCCATTTTCTTCTATAGAAACTTGGGGTATATCAGCTGTTAAGTCCTCATTTAGAGAAAAAGAACTTTCATCCGGAGGACCAAACAAGCCTTTATAATAATTTGTAATGTAAGATTTGAGTTGCTCATGGCCTTCAATCAATCCTTCATCTTGAATAAGAGAGTGAATACGTTTTTTCCGATGTCTCCCATTGGCTATGCCATGGAAATATCGCGTATTTGAGTCTCCTTCCAATATGAATTGGACTTTGGAACGTTGATACCATTTGAGTTCCTCTTCGCGAAGAAGACTCGCTATCTGCGCATTGGATTGATTCTTAAGTTCAATCTCCTGCGTAGACAACGGTCTCACCTCAGCCAGCGCCTCTAGCTCATCAATCAAAGTTGATAAGCGAGTCTTCTCTTTCTTAAGAATACCAGACATATGGGCAGCCCAACTAGAGAGGTGTATGCGCATTGCGCGCATCTTATTATTCCATCTCAAGATAGGAGTGCTACCACCAACTGGCCTTTCCCAAACCGTCTTAACCATTTCATGGAACCCTTCTCGATGTAGCCAGCCAAGTTCGAATTTGAATGGCTTCTTACAAACAGACCGGGGATTACCAGTAGTTAGAAGGATAGGAGCATGGTCAGACAATTTTTCAATACGTTCTAGTGCACGGACTGACACCATAGGGTATTTATCTTCCCATTCGGTATCCATCAACACGCGATCTAGCTTTTCGTATGTGGGTTCAGGCAAGCTGTTGGCCCAAGTAAACTGTCGACCGGACATAGACACCTCTCTCAAGTCAAGGCTATCAATGACAGCATTAAACAAGAAAGGCCAATGTCCATCAAAAAGACCTTTACTTTTTTCATGAGGGAATCTTAATAAATTAAAATCACCCCCTATCAGAATCGAATAGGGATTATCTTTAGTAAGATTTACCAACTCACGTAAAAAGTCAGCCTTAAAAGCGTCTTGGGCAGCACCATACACAGCAACCAGACTCCACATGAATCCGTCCGCTTTATTCTGAATGTCGAGCTTAATGTGATACTCACCATCAGAACTAGCAAGAACAGTCATGGTGTCTATGCGGACGCCAAGTAAAATGCCACCAGACCTACCACGAGGGGGCGAGAAAACCACTGAAAGTTAATCCCGCCTGATAAACGGTCGAGGAAACTCTGAGAGAAATTCCGCCTACCCGTCTCTGATATTGCAATAAAATCTAAATCATAATCTCTACAACCGTCGGCAATGTGAGAATGCTTAGCCAAGTCTCCAGGACCTCTGCTATTCCGAAACATGCCATTCATTGAGAAACTATTTTAGATTTAGAACTCTTACAATATCTACGAGACTTCTTTCCAGCTGAAGACCGAGAACCACGTGCTGAAGCTTTTAGATCATATACTGAACTAAGCTCCGAGTGTTCTAAGTCAACTTCTGAAATATTGCCAATGATAGCCGAGAGAAGCTGACCATCTAGGATGTCATCCTCTTCATCATCTACTATCACGGACGATTCAGGTCTAGTGGAGACGTTCGGAACAACCGTTAAACGGTCAAGTTCATGTCTGTCTCAACACATTAACCGAAACCGATATCTCATCGGACGTATTACCTAGTGAGACCCCAAGACTACTCAAATTAGAAGAAATACGTGAATTCGAAAAGGAAGTAAATGACTTGGACGGATGTTTAGTACCTACCGTGTCGAGGTTAATCTCCGCCTTTCGACGCATGGCCCTCTGCATGACGTCCTCATCCGTGACCCCAGTCCCATCCTCTGCGAGCGCGTACCTCCCACTCCTCCGCACCGTCGGCTGAACAACAGGTGGGATAACTAAAAGTGTGCCATGATTTAAAAAGAGTGTATGAGAACACATCTGAGAGTTTGCACTAAGTGTACATCGATATTGTTCTTGTTGCAATCATGTGTGTTACATGTTAGAGCAGAAAAGTGTTGAAATCAGATTAGACTGCACGGAAGGTTTCATTTAGAGGAACCTGAAATAAAATTACAGAACAGGTCAAGCAAGGTGACCATAACACATCTATCCATTCCAGTTCCCGGCAATCGTATATGTTCAGTCGGACTTGCATATAAACATTCGCTGCAGAATTATGAGGTGTGGATCAATTATCAACAAAATAAGAACAAATTTTATAAGGACCTGATTTATGACATTCTAGAGTCAGTAGAATTAGATCGATGATCTAATATGCAAGTAGATGATCAAGACAAAATGCATGTGCAGTGTGTCCAAAATCAAATCCCTTGCACGCTGGCTTATGGACACCAACTCGAGGCTATACACATACAGATAGGTAAGAAGGGAAACTTAATATAGAAAAGACTCACATACCAGTGGCTAGGGCTTGGCAATCTTGCAACAGCGAAGAAATTCTCGGCCGTCCAGCGGAGGTGACCCTCTGCCTCAACTCGACACAACAGGTTCTCCTTGATGGTTATGAGTTAATCACCTGCCCAAAATAACTTAGCTCTTTATTTAGTCCTAATTGTATTGCTTCGTTGATTAATTGTTTACTCTCATGCCACAAAATTTCCACCACATTTTCTAATCAGTCTACCATGGCCGCTGTTTTATTTTTTTCAATAAAGGGAATATATTAATATCGTGGAGATACCAATTACACCCAGCCTCTGCAACAACATCATGCCCTAATGACATAAAGGATGCACACAGCCAAAAAAAAAAGAGAAAAAAATTACAAATAAGAAAGGTCCCGCTACAGAGATCCATAACTGAAACAGCAACACTGACACCACCAAGACAACACCAAAAGCTCAGATTCTCCATAAACGACGCCTCCAATAAGAAAACAGTGCTCAAACACCGTCGTCGCCCGATCGTAGATCTTAGCACCCTGAAGAAAGTCATCTCTCTCAAAACAATGCCTTCAACAAGAACATTGCCAGGCACAACCAATTAAAGCCAGACCTTGGATTTTCACCCTGAAAGATAAGACTCTGAACTTGTCCTGTGTAGCCGCCCCCACATACCAGTCGCTGTTTCAAATCACGAATCACCAAGCCAAATTCATCTCACCATCAAGATCCGACCATCAAAGTTATTCCACCGATCTCGGCTTGATGACCTTCTCCGCTAGCACCATGGAAAGAAAACGAGCTTCATGATATTAACAGCCAGCAAGCGCTCCCTCCAGCCTGGGCCTCAAGTATAAATAGGAACCTAAATTCGCTTCCGTGAGAATTTGAACTCAGGTGCTGGGTTTGTACATCCACTCCCCCAACCAGTTGAGCTAGGTTCACTCAGCCGCTATTTTATATCATGTTTGAGACCCTATTTATGTCCATGGATTTCTTTTGGGACATAGAGCCCGCAGCCCACTGGCCACTGGAACAAGTGCAGCATGGAGGTTAAGCAACCCTGTGCTTTCTCTGTATGTATACCGTTTGGCTTTTCAGTTTGGAAATTGCATCGATATAATGCTGAAGAGGAGGTTCCTAAAAGTTACACAAAGAACCCATCTTCTTAACTCTCCATTTAACGGAAGTGAGCAAGTTTAGTTCAGATATAAATATCAGTGTTGAAAAACCGGTTATCTGAAGATCTTAAGAATCGTAATGTTGGCCAGGATCCTTCTCAATGTTGTTGTATTTTCATTTCTGCTGGCTTTTCAAACTCTCTCTGTGCATATCTTATTTGGCTTTAATATAATTTTTCAAGAGCTTTACCATACTGTTTCCTGTATAAAACATCTAAGAGTCTTTCTGCTTCTTGGAGGAACCGAAAACTCCTCAGCTGAGTGATAGTCTTAGGTGCTGGCCTTTCTTTGATGGTAACTATTTTCTGGGGTCTGTAGAAGACTATAGATGCCTGAATCTTAAGTTAACAGTATGGTATGAACTATTGTAAACTAAGTTACTCAGATTATTTGTATTATATTAATCTGTATCAGGTGATGCCTTACTTACGATACATAAACCCGTGTAACAGGAATTGACATTTGATGTTTGAATTAATTATCCTTCTGCATTTATAGACAAGGATAGGCTACGCTTCTACGTTGCTTAACTTTCATCTTCTGCATTGTCAGTACATGGTTTTTTTAACACAACACCTGTGTTTCTTTCATCTAAAATTTAGCTGTCATTTTGTTAAAAAAATATCAGCAGTTATTCGACCAGACTCTTCTACCAAAATATATACATTTTTGTTGGGTCTATGGTTGCTTGGGGGCATTCATCTGAGGGTGTAAAAAATAACAATCTTAATCTAAATTAGTGATGTTTCCCTTTTTCGACATCAAGAATCATTAGTTTATCTTACGGAGTATTTATTTTGTATGAAATTTTTGCACCATCCTTTCATGAATCATATGATTACTAATCTGCAACATCTTATCTAAATAGGGTGATTGGTTATATCGCTTGTCGTTGCATTTATTCACTATTGCGAACCAAACATGACGGCTATAAGGGTACGTATTGTTTTGAGCCAAAGTTGGGCCTTACCAAATAGTTAGCAAGCCCATGAACTATTTAGCAAGCCCATGAACCAAGTTGGGCCACTGTTTGGTTGGTCACGATATTTTTGGCTAGCCCAGCCCGGACCGTTCAGTACAGTGCATTTTTTTTAGCCAATTCATGGGCAATCCAAATGTTTTTTCAGGCTGGTTCTTGGTTATTTCTTCTTTCTTTCAGGATGATTCGTTCGAAAAAAAAAATGGTTGTGCCAGGAACTTGGTAGGGTGATGTTACGGAATAAAGCAAACGTACCCTAAATCTTTTTGCTGTGTTTATCTCTTTTTTCTTGAACACATGGCAAAGCGTGTGTCTTTGTATATTAGCAGAAGATGGGAAAGTTACAGCGGGTGTAGTAAGGCTACAAAGTAAACAAGAGAGAGGGAAAAAAAAAAGAATATGCTAACATTTGTTAGGCTGATAAGTTTTTCAGGTTACATCAGGTGGGCGTGCATGGAGTGGCAGCCACAAAGTTCCTTAGCTCCCCCCTGATGCACATGCATGAGGGTCCAAAAATATTTTTAGTAGTATTCCTGAGTTCAGTAAGGTAAATGCATCAGGGTAAGCTGAGAGATGTGCATCATAAAGGTATAATTTTAACAACCAAGGCTGCAAGCTTGCATGCATCAGGGAAGGTATCCCTCTAGTTCCGCCCTGGCTACACATATTTATTTATATTTTGTCTTTGAGTTAGATGCTATATGCTCCCAAAGGAAATACATGTAATGCTGCAGTCAATTGTGACCATTACTCAGTCCAGATGTAGCCTCTTGCTGCACAACTGCATGGTGAACATGATACACATTCCACGTAGATTATATCATACTTTGGTCATCTTGCAAAGTATCTCAAGGTTCTTTAATAAATCACATTTTCTTGAGTGATCCTTCTTGAGGAAGATAAAAGAGCATCTCCTTTCATCTTCTTTATCATTGATCAGATGCCTTATGGCAGACATGTGGTCGTGTATCAGCTCATTAGCCAATTTCTAGGTGAAATATTCTTGCTTTATAGGAATAGTAGATAGCATCATAATGGCAATTATTTTTCAATTTAGTGGTAAGAAAATGGCACAATGAATTAAGTATTAGAAATGAATTTCGCATGTTTGATGTGGACATGATATTCTGATAATCCGCGAGATTTGCTGGCACATAAGCCTGTTATCAAGGAAGGTTTTGAGAGCAAAATCTTTGATTCCCTTGTAGGTTGATGTTTTTTAGGATGGTTCTTTGTTATTTCTTCTTTCTTGCACATGTCTAGATAGCAAATCCCTTAAACTGATCAGCGACAATATTCCTGTTTTTGGCGGGAATTTAATGACATTATACGAAGGTTCTGCCTGTTTTCCCTTGTAGAAGTTTCTAGGGTATATTCAGGCTCAATCATCATGTGATAAAGCTAGTGGTTATTCAAAGCATATATCTAATATTGTCATCTTGAGGTAAATAGGTTAAAGTTTTGTCTATAGCTTGGACTGAACTTCATGCCCAGATACCAGCTAAACTGACAAGGTGAGTGGCTCTTTTGGACATCAATTGATAAGTAGTGCATACAAATTTTACGCTTCCACCGTCTCAGCTCACAATTTTTTTTTTGCTGATGGATTGGTAATCCAGTCAGCAACATGAGCTAGGTTTTTTGAACTTCAGTTTGGATTTTGGCATATCTTTAAATGTGCATTTCCGAAAATAACTTGATACAAATCTTTTAGGGCATGTAAATATTGCTGGCAATGAAGGTTTTTTGAGGGCAAGATCTTTGATTCCCTTGTAGGTTGATTTTATTTTGTTATGTTGATTCCTGGTCAATGGTTCTTCCTTCTTTCTTGCACATGTCAAGATAGCGAGTCCATTAAATTGATCAGAGACAATATTCCTGTTTTTTGTCATGAATTTTGTGATCATTTTTTAGAGATTGAATTTTGTGACATTTGATGAAGGTTCTACATGTTTTCCTTGATAAAGTTTTCTAGGATATATTCAAGTTTAATCAGCACGTGGTAAAGCCAGTCTTTATGCAGAGCATGCATCTAACATTATGAGCTTGAGGTAAAAAGGTTAAGGATTTGTCTACAGACTACAGCTTGGGTTGAACTTGGTGAGGCAGGTACCAGCTAACCTGGCAAGGTGAGTAGTTCTTTTAGACGTCAATTGATAAGTATTGCATCTAATTTTACACTCACGCCGTTGCAGCTAGGTCAGAGTTTATTTTTCACTGATGGACCGGTAATCCTGTCACCAACTTGAGCTACGTTATTTAGATTCAGCTTGGACTTTGGAAAATCTTTACATATGTGTTTCGTGGATGCAAATCTTGAGGATAAACATAGAATCAGCAGTTGACCTAAAAGATCAACCAGACAACACTGAGCAATGCTGTGATTATTTATGCCCTGCCCCATAGCTGTTACTACTTTAGATGGATGACATTGCCTGAGAGCACACTTCCACCACTAGCAAGGAACTGATTCGTGATGTCTTGTGTAATACTTTAAAAGATCAATTGCAATGAGTTGATTTTTTTTTTTTTTGGGAGCAGGATAATGGCCGATAAAATATTGGCAGTATTTTCACGTTATGCTGGCCCTACAAATCGAAGCAGCTCTCCCTTTCACCCCTTCTGCCTGTAATTAGCTGCTTGCACTGGTAGTAACTTGGCTTTTTTGAAGATGTTAGGCTCTGGGCTTACCGTCGCCCTACTGTAATTTCGACGTCCATTCTTAATTCCTGGTGTAATAGTATGATCCCCCCTGAGCTCTCCTAACTGCTGAGCCTTCGCCGATCCTCTAAAACTTTGTAATCTTCCCCTTGTAACTCTTGTGATTACGGAAGTGTTCAGGCTGGCGTAAGCCCGCCCTGGTAAAAAAAAGTAGCTTGGCGTGTGCCCGCCGTAGGAGATTTATAGCAGGTTCTCTTTCTGAAGAATATAGTCTGACCGTGATAAATATGGATTTATGTATCTCTCCTCCTTAATTTCCAATTTCCAACTTTTCACCATTCGGTTCTTTCTTTCAGGTACTGGAGAGGTGATAATAATTCTGATAGCTCAACTTCAGCAGCCCTGAAATGGCTATTTACAGCAGGACATTTGATGGCTGTTAGCCTGTTATCACAGAGCATGAAGGAGGTGAATCACGTAGATGCACCCATCATTTTGCCCATTCTTTCATACTTCTTTTTAGAGCAAAAGCAGATCAAAAACTACCGTTCTTTCCAGGCTCAACTCATTGCCCCATTGGCGTTGCACGTAGCGATAATGCTAGTCTACGACTAGCCGCGGCTCGGGCTTAACAGCCCTACCCCATCTTTTGCTCATCAGAAACACTATCTTAGGGGGAGAAAAGATGGTGCAGCATGGTACTAGCATGTGTATGTGTGAGCGTGTGCTTTGTGAGTGTATCAACCTTGTAAGTAGTTGGCACCGAATCCCACTGTCCAAGGCAGCGCTCGGCTTCACCATGACACATCCGTAGCTAGCTCCACCATGAACCCCACTTGTCTTTCTTCCTTTCTGGCTCTCAAAAGTTGCGTATCCGTAGCTCTTTCCAAGGAAGCGCGTACAATGTGCTGCTACTAGTCTAGTCTAGTCTGGTACACAAACTTGTCACTTCGCCATTTCCTATTCGGTTGCCAAATGAAATCTGAACCTGCCTGAATTTGAGATCTCGGACTCCCTTTGGCTGCGGCTTCCGATTCCCGGCCTGTCGATCGTCGTCTTTCCGGATCGATTCCGATTCGCTGCGACTTTAGCGGTTCTGGAGGTGTGAAACCGAGTTCTTAAAGAAATTCATTAGTGTTGCTAATTTTTTCGAATGTCGGAGGTGGCAAGGAATAAAGCGCGTTCTTGTCTTTGGCACTCATAAATTGCCACATTTCTATCCTCGCTATTGTTCTGTCTGGCTAAGGAATGATTCACGGAATAGAAGGCGCGCCGACACATTTCTGACAGCTTCAGCGATTCACAGAAACTTAACTAGGATTTAGGGCATCTCTAATCGATGTACAAAAGTTTAGAGGAGTAATCCTCCGAGAGAAAACTTACAGGAGTAAAAGTACTCATCTATTCGAAAGCGGGTTCGAACCGAAGTAGAAAACTTAAGGAGCAAATTTAGTGATCACCGTAAAATTCAATCAAATTTGACCGAATTATGATTGATTCAAAACGAATTTGAAACCTACTATTTCATTTAGATTAATTTGTACATATTACACCCAAAAGTCGGTCGAATTTCACTAAATTCAACGAATTTGACCTAACCCTAACCTAATCCTCATCCCAGTCGAAGCAGGAGGAGTCGTTATCGATGTTGATCACAGTCGTTGACGGCCCCACATCGCCGACGTCCTCCTCCTTCACCATGCCGGCCTTCCGCTTTGCCTCGGCGAATGCTTCCAGCCGATGCCGCTCCTCCTCGACGAGCTTCGGGTTGAGGCCGGGGAGTGTTGCCGCCATTGCCGCATCTAGGCGCTCGCGGGCCTCCCGGTCCTCCCACCGCTCGCGGTCGGAGACAAATCGGAGACCGTCCAACGCCAGGTACGGCACCGGTCTTCCCACCTCAAGGGGGAAGTTTAGCCTGCCGCAGTCGTCGCTGTGGAGCCGGAGGTTCTCTAGGTCATAGGCGTACGCAGCCTGCTACGGGGACTGGAAGGAGCCGATCCACACCTTCTGGCTGGTGTTGCGGTCGGTTATCTCCATGACCCAAGGCCCCACTCCCTTTGACGCACTCCGCAGTAGACCGGGGTGGCCGAAACCGACAGGTTGAGGGTGCCGGCGAAACAGCGGGGCTGTCGCTTATGCCAATCGAAGAGGGGAATGGTGGAGGGGAGCGGGGGCGACGACGGCAGCGAGCGTTGGGTATGAGCGGCGGAGATGGCCAGCAAGATGATCCTGCCATCTGGGTGTGTGGGGTTGGTTGTGGTGGTGGCTAGGAGCGTCGGTTATCGCCGGAGGTGGAGGAGAGAACGAGGAGACAGTGTTAACGTCTGAGGGGAGAGGAATCTTTTACTCCTCCGAACGGTGTAGGAGTAAAAATAGAAGTGCACGACCGCGATGAGTAAAATATTTACTCTGCTAAATATTTTTGTACTTCTGTTCGGTGGTGGTTAGAGGAGTAAAACAGTATCGTTTACTTTGTAACAGGTTTTTTACATCGGTTAAAGATGTTGTAATTGGCGTGAGGCGCTCGATCGCCGCTCGGCTACTTTTGAGTAGCTGCCGAGAGCGCCACTTTGAAGTTCCTCTCGAGTCTCGACTGTGGCAAACCGTGAAAGCAGGTGTTGTAAGGTCTCTTATAACCCGTCCACCCCGTAAAATTCCGGCGGGATAAGGGGCACCCGCGGTTTGGGCCGTCTAGCAGGCCCCGTATTCGGGCCGGCCCGTTTCGGCGGAATACGGGCCCCAGGAAATCCGCACCGCCGCCCCCTACTTATACCGCGAAGGTGCGAGTGAGGGGTTAACCCCTCACTCGCAACCCTAGCCCCGCCGTGCGCCGCCGCCTCCTCCATCCTGCTCCGGCGAGCAATCCCCCAACTCTCGTGTCCGCATTCAAGCCACCGCGCGCCATGTCCGGTCGCCGAAGCCGCTGCGCGTGTACGGCGAGTGGATCGAAGCGATCCCGCTCGCCGGACACCGTCGAGGAGGCGTGGCGGCGCCAATGCAAGCACTCCGCCGCGGGGAGTCGCCGTGCGGCGTGCCGGTACGCCGGCGCGCTTTACGTGCCGTCGTCGCTCCGCGAGTTCGCCGCGGGCAGGCGGTGGTACCAACAAGATCCGCCGCTCAAGCCGATGAGCGGCGCGGACTTCGAGAGGTGGCGCGCCGAGTGGGAGAGAGACCGCGCTTCGAAGGCGGCATGGGCGGCGCGCATCGGCAACACCAGCGGCGGAGGAAGCGGAAGCAGCGGAGGAGGCAGAGGAGGAGGCGGCGTTCCTGCAGGCGGTGGCCGCATCCGAGGCGGAGGCCGCCAAGAAGACTAGGGCGGAGGCAGAGGAGGAGGCGGCGGCCATCGCCGCCGTGGCAGAATTCGAGGCGCAGGAGGCTGCCGCCAGGGGGCGTTCGTGCCATTCGTCATCCTCGACGATTACATAGGATCGCAGTGTAGAATCCGCTATGTATGTATGATCCAGCGTATGATCAATGAAGATGAACTATGGTTTTAATTTTCCCGGGGTTTTAATTTTTAAAAATACAGGGCGAAATACGGGGTCTACTAGAAGGAATGGTTCAGCTAGACGCACTTTTCTGATACGGGGCGAAAAACTCACGTAATACGGGCAGAGAAATAAGGGGGTTGTTAGACATGTTCTAAGCAAGGAGGCAGTGTAACTGCGATGTGGGAAGGCAGAGCGATAGCAAGCACGGGGTCCCTGGTGTGTGGTCGCGGCACAGCGCAGAGATACATACAGAATGTCAGCTTGGGTTGCAGACAGGTTGGAAGCACCCTGCCGGCCTCGCCGCCCCGCGTGTCACGGGGCACCCGTCCGTCGCCGTCTCCGGCCCGCCCGCCCTTCGGCGACACGCCGGCGTTGGTGGGGGTCTTGTCATCCTGTGCTGCGCTGGCTCGGCGGCCAGACCTTGATGTTAACGTGACCTCCTCCCTTGCTGTCGCGGGAGCAGCTGCTGGCCGGCCTGCTGCAACACTGTCTCTCCAGGGAATAAAATTGAATGTGCATCTCATCTCGATCTGCTTCCCCCGTTGTGGAGCTCGTCGCAGGTGAGTGAAATCCACGCGCGCGCCCATCCAAACCCAATAATCCAAATCCAATCGCTGCTGCTGTTCCTGACTCAGGCCTGCGCCGATACATCACAGGTTTCAGTCCGGTCTAGTCCCAGTCCCGGTTGTTCAGGGCTCCAGCACCCCGGCCGGGATCTTCCACGCCGCCAACTCCGCGGCCATGCATTCTCAGGCGACCCAACCAGAACGCCATGGCAATAATGCAATCATGCCGTTCGTCCAAATGCCTGTCTAGTCGGCAAACCGGAGCGAGGAGCAGGAGGTGACTGTGCGCGAGGAAGGGAAGGTCACATCAATCACAAAACAGAACCCTGGGAGACCAGGAAGCAACGGGCCATGATCGATCGGGTGGTGCGGTGCGTTGCTGATGGAAGCCATGTGGTGCTTGTGTGTTTGCTCGGCGACAGCGGTTCGACACAGCAGCGGTACACACAACCACACCACGCCGCAGATGGCCGCCAACGACCTCGGGAGACTTGTTTACGCGCCACGCGCGCGCCGCCCACTTGCGCCGGCCGGCCAGGTTTTGTTTAAGCGGGAGAGGAGCTTCTTCGCTCTGGCGCGCTAGGGAAAACCAAACAAGATCTAGCAGCACATGGCCACGACTTGCTGCTGCTACGCGCGCCGACTCGCCGAGCAGCGCTCCATCGCGATCGGCTGCAGGATCTGGCGTGATCGAGGCCGTCCGTCTGTTGGTCGGAGCAGGGTGGGAGGCGGGGCCCATGTGCCGGTCGGCGGGGCCGCAGCGGCGGACACGGAGATCGACAAGACCGGTGCCTGCAGGGTGCCGGGGCCGGCGGTCAACAGGTTGTTCGTTCGCTGCATGGAAAGAGAGGCGGGCAGAGCTGCTGCGGCTGTGCAGAGACAGGAGGGGCAATGCTGCGATGCAGTATGCAGCTCCTGTTAATTAATTTCTTTTGGCTCATGGCCTAGGCTGCATGGTCTCTTGGTTCAGCCATGTCTGCACTCTGCAAGGCTGCGACGCAAGGCTTGGCTTGGTACTCCTCTACGTCGGCTCAAGCTTATGCTTCTTGGTGGGGCGGTTTTGTAAAGAGTAAAATGCACGAGGGGTCACCAAAGTTGACACCCTAGCCCGTCTTCATTACCGTACACAGAAATATATATTCCACTGTCACTAAATACGATTGACGGTCACTAGATGGCGTACCGTAGCTTATCTGCTGACATGGCAAGTGGTGGACTCAGTACTACAATATTTTGCAAAAAGAACACCCGAAACAAACTATTCCTTTTACTGTGAGATCCCCCAAATAAACTGGCCAATCCCCACCGTGCGGGGCAACCCACCGTGCGACTCCGCCGCCAGCGTCCCCTCCGCCCATCGGCGTCCTCTCCACCGCGCGAGCCTGGCATGACTCCCTGTTCTGCCACTGCCTCGCACGAGGCCCTGGTTCACCACGAGCGATGCCAACAACAATGTTCAATAGAGGACAGAGGTTCACTGTGGTGCGGCGATGAACCTGCGCAATAGGGGGTGGAAGGAGAGGTTCGGGAGGACGGGGAGCACACCATGATTATACTCATGTGCTCGGTGAAGACGGAGATGGTCGGAGAGGAAACGGCAAGGTTCGCGGTGAAGCTCAGCCATCCGCGGGGAAGATGCGTCGATTCCGTCTATTGGGGGCTTCCCTGGATGCGTCCGTCAGGCCTTGTTTACTTCTAGGGTATTTATGGGGATGAGAGGGGATTATTTCGTATCCCGGAAAATCCCCACTAGTCCGTTTACTTCTCCGGTTTTGAACGACATAATCCCGAGATATCCCCTCCCATCCCCTCTCATCCCCACATTTTTTGCCTAAATCAAAAACTCTCCATCATACTAGTGTATTTTTGGGGAGGGGTATTTCAGGGGATTGGGTGAACACCAAATCCCCTCTCATCCCCATACCCATTAGGAAGAAAAATACGAGAGAAGTAAATAAGGCCTCAGCGGGGACGAAGCAGAGGAGGTTGCGGAGCTCAGTATATGCTCGGGGAAGATAGGGAAGGCGGGGAGCATTGGGGCAGTGTGATGGCCAAGCTTGGGTTCCGCGAGCTCATGCAGGAGACCACACGGCCGACGGTGTACGAGCATGAGGGGCACCCTGATACCTGGGTGTGTTGTGGCGGCCTAGGTGGCAGGCTCCGACCAGTGAGGAGGAGGTGGCCAGAGCCGGCGCGGGGCGTGCGGCGCATCTCCTCGGAGAAGACAAGGGCGATGGCAGTCTTTTTTGTAATTTAGTCATTTTTGATTTATTTATTATTCGGAGTAAGGAGTGGCTGACAGATAGGGCTCACTGGTCGCCACATCAGCGGATACATCGATGTAGACTCACCGGTGATCGTTGATGGGTCTCTTGGCCGTATTTAGTGACCGTAGAATGTGTATTTCTGTGTATGGTGATGGAGGCGGGCTAGGGTGTTGACTTTGGTGGTCCCTCATGTATTTTACTCTTTTGTAAATCATGTACAAACATACTTCGCAAATAACCAGAGGAAGTAAGGATGAATGAAGGCGGAAACTCAATTCGGCTCCCGGTGTATATGCTCCCTCTACCAAAAAAGCATATTTTGAAATGTCAAAACTTTTTGACAAAAAATTGTACATGTACGCGTTCACAATATATATGCGTTTGTCAAGTTTCGCGAAAAACCAATGATTTTTATGGTTTATGTAAAAAAAAAAAATTTGTTGTGAAAAACCTTACTTTTAGCACCAAATTTTATCTTTACACACGCCACATGACTAGTCGATTTTTCATGTAACTACTTTGTGAGCATGTAGCACGTGAAGATGTTTGTGCAAAAAATTTGTTTCAAATTTTTTTAACATTTATAATATGTTTAAGATGCATTTTAAAATAAAGGAAGCATATGTTCTCATATGCCAAAACATCACTCCCATGAATGGGATGCTTTCCATGATGTCAACTCTTGGTGGCACCTAGGGTGTCAAGTAGGATCCCGCCTAAATCTACTTGTAGTACATTTTGCTTTTCCTAGTGTAAATTTTAATACAAAATTTTAAACTAGAAAAGCTAAAATACACTAAAAGTGAGATCCCACCTAGATCCTACCTTGAGACCCAAGTGTCACCACCCGGGAAGAAGGAAAAGCCATGCATTGCCTCTCTTGTCATGCCGATGAATGAGAGTGTCTTCAAGCACACGAGCACGACGGCCTCGGCGGCCACCCTTGCTTACATAAAATCGGAGGCTAGATCTTGGTCCTTTGACAGGGCAAAACTTTTTGGGTCATCTCTGGCGCAAGGAGATTGCGCTTTGTTTTTATCTTTTGGTCTTGTAATCTTGGGCTGTGAACTATAACCGCACTTTATTCTCTCTTTCTTTATAATGAATTAAACCAAACCTTTTTTGAAATGCATTTTGGTTCATAGGTGTAGATGTACCCACTACTCAGAAATCATATTTCAGAATGTCAAAAGAAAAACTAATTAAAAATTTAGGTATACATCCAAACAATCCATTCCACACATATATTCTCGTGGCAAAATGACATTTTTGATGACTTGCGTGGAAAACAATTTTCGGTGCTCCAAAATAGCTTCGCCTGAGATTTTTTTTTCTTTTTCACACAAGCCTTTTATCTTTCTTTCAAAAAAAACATCCAAATAGGTCTATCATATGAGTTCAAACCCAAAGTGAAAACAAATATGACACCCGCCCTTCTAGTTTATGTGGTGAATACGTATCCATTTCGTCGATTTTATATTTAAGTTTGGCCATCAATTCGAACAATAGAAGAATGTTGGTTATATGCCATACAGTTATGTCATTTGTTTTATTTTTTTATTGGCAATCACTTTTGTAATATCCCAGGTTTAGAGGCAACAAAATGAGAGAACACCAAAGTGTGCATTGCATTCATGCATAGAAAATCCGGGGAATTTTCGCGCTTTCAAATAAAACTTACCACGATGATCGAAGTTTCACTTGACTTGCTTGGGACTGAAGTAGATCATCAAGTCAAGCGCTATAAACTTCACTCGTGATCTTTGCTAAAACCTTATTTTGGGTAGAGATGATTTGATCTATGGATTAGATCAAATGGAATTATATTTACAACAACACATTCTTTAAGAATCAAACCCTAACTTATTAACACTTAAAAGTTAGCAACTACCTTTGTGTGTAATTTAATTCACTTATAAATAAGGTAAACCACAGGGTCTAAAGTGCATAAAAGCCACACATTCTTATTTAAATCATAACTTATTAAGTATATGGAATATCATAAAACTAAATCCATTTACATTACGAATTATAGTTCAAACTATTTGAATAAAACTAACTATGAGTATTTTGAAACTCATATGATCATGCCTTGGTGAAATCAAACCCAACTATCCAAACTTGAGAAATAACCCTTAACAACCCAACTTTTGTTCCTTGGTTCAAAATTCTGAAATGCAAAATTTAGGGCCAACAAAAACTTTTTCTATCTTCAAGCTTTGCATGCATATAGTTGATCTTGCATTAATTGTAGGATGTGTGTGGTTGTTACTTGTGAAAATTAAATTGTGTGTCAATCACTAAAAACTCTAAAACCCTTTCTACATGTGAACTTCTTTATTTCTGGTTTAAATTAAATTAACCGTGACACAAACCCTTGGAACATTTCACCTCTCTCTATTTACTCGAGTGATCACATTTTTCTTTCTCACAAAACCCTAGGACTTAAACCTCTAATGCTTAGATGGATCTTCTGAGATCAACTTCTAGTCACTTTTGTGTGTGACTTTTCTCTCTCAGTTCTCACACCAAATTTGATTACAAAATTTCTCTAGCCATGTGCTAATGAACTCATTTCATTTTCATCTTTTTCTTGAACAATATCACTTCATTTTGGTCGTGACGAAAATCCCAAAATGTGTCTTTGAGCAAGTTTGGTCGCGTAGACCATGTGCTATCTAACTTGTCCCTCCCACTTATTCTCCCTTTTCTTTTTAGACATTATTTTTCCTCTCATTTTTCCCACACTCTCCTCACCCATGCACACTTGGTGAGCCAAATTGGCTTGCTAAATAAAATTTGGCCGGCCATGCCCTCCTCCCTTCTCCTTTCTCTCTCTTGTCTTGTTCCACTTTGGAAATGTGTGAGCCGGCCATGTCAAGTAAGTCATGCATGTGTGTGTGCTCCCAAATCCCTTCTTTCCCTCTCTCTCTTGTATTTTTCTCTTGCACTCCCATTGCCTCACATGCAGCCATCCTTCCTAATCACCTTGCCCACTTGTGATTACCACCCCTTGCCGTGGGTGAAGAGATTGGGTGGAGAGAGGAGGTGGCCGGGCCATGGTGAGTGCATGCTGCCAAATTGGCATGACTCCACCTAGACCAGACAAAGTCTGAAGCCCTGCATCCCCCTCCTATCCCTCCCCTATCGAGTTTATCTCTCACCCGTGACTTCTCTCCTTGGAAGCACCGCATGGGAGACAGCTCTTCCCTCCCTCCTTCCTGCTGCGCCTGCACACGAAATCAAACCACGTCGACACTCACCACACCTCCCTCTCAACCCCAGACATCCACCATGGCCCTCCCTCGCACCCCACCACCCTCGCGGGCTCGGGTGGTGACCACGCGCGCCGACTCGCGGACACGGCCACGTCCTCGTCGCCTCAGGCATTCCCCATCCTCATGGACCCTACCAGATGGTGCAGGCATGTACCACGCACGCGCACACGAACGGGGACCAGCTCCTTCGACCCTGCCTGGGCGCTACCGTCCCCAACCTTCTCCGTCATTTCGTCGAACAGCTGCAGATCGACATGACCCGACCGCGCTTGGCTTTTCCCCGCGCCACCGAGCAGCTGCATCCTTCCAAATACCTCCTCCATGGCTCGGACACGCAGCGGAACCGCCCCTCTCGCCCCGCAGGGACGCCGCCGCGCCCTCCCTCTCACCGTGCACTTGCTCGGCTCCCGTGAGACAAACCCTCTCCTTTTTATAGCCGGGGCTCCCCAACTCTCCTCCCCTCTCGTCATCGCGAACACCCGAACCACCACTTCTTCTTCATCGAAGCGGAGAAAGCCATCCCCAAACCCCGCTGCTCGAGTTCTTGCTCGACACCGTCGGTTACCGCCGCGTTGTGGTGAACGTTGCCGTCGCTACCGCCCTTCTCCGACTTCCCTCTCTCGCTCTCCGGATGCGCTGCACCTTCCTCTCTCTAACGCGCATCTTCCTCGCTCCTCGGGTTGGCCCATGCGCGGCGCGCTCGTGAACGAGCGGCGGAGCCCGTCACCGTCGACCGCCGTTCCGACCACATCCGTTTTCGTCGCCGCGACCCGCACACGGAAGCCCTTCTTCCGCAGCATCCAACGCACCCGCCCCCGTCGAGTTCTCGCGTCCCGAGGTGAGCCCGGCAGCCTTCGGAACCGCTAGGGTTTCCTGCGCCCGTGTCTCCCGTCGCGTCGGGGAAGAAAACGGCATGCACCGGTTGGATTTAATCCAACGGATGCATGCAGGTCCGCCCCTGGCCCGCCAGCCAGCGTGGCCGCCACGTCCTCCCTCCGTTTAAAACCGCCGCTCCCGCGCTTCCTCGCCACGGCCGGGCTGGCCAGCGAGCTGGACTGGGCCACGCCCCCACTTCCGGCCCACCGTCCCCTTTTTCTTTAATATGGAAAATCCTGCCAGAAAACTACTGCCTAGCTTTTAAATCGCCATAAATTCATAAAACGTCCAAAATTGATGATTCAAAATTCTGGAGTCTTGTTAACAATATCCCTACCTCAGGAGATTGCATGCATGTGATTTTGTTCTGTGAATATGTGCTGATAAATAAGAACCTAAAAAGTATCTGGTTGTGTATTTTATTTATTGTGTTAGATTTATAAACCCTTTCTGCATGAGGTTAATTTTGTTATGAAGTAGATGTAAGTAGCTTTATTTTGGCACTAGGCTCACATGCAGAAGCTTCTTGGATTTTGTTTGGTTAGCAAATTAAAATTGGACCAGAGAGCTGTTCACTGATTTTTATATTGAAAACTATAAATGGTTTTGACACAAAACCAAGTGCTACTGGTAGACATATCTATATGGTAATTTGGTGCCAAAGGAAATATTTTTCAGAGTTGTAGATTAATTTTAAGGATTTTATTACTGAAACATTACACCTTTTCAGTATATGATTTTTGTAAAATCACTCACAAATCCTAAAAATGCCAAACCAGTGGGGTTAGCTCACATTTGGTATTAGCTATCCATGGGTATGATTGTTTTTTGTTGGTGATGCTCTGATACTGGTGTGGCTAGCTAATTGTGTGCTCTGGTTTCTGTCTCATTTAAATTGTCTAAATTATTTAAAAAATTATTTGCAAGTGATTCTTGTGCAAGTGTGTTATACATTTTGTTAGCTTTCAGTAGGTATACTGCATGTATTTTTGCGACTCACAGAAAGATTTAGACCATTTAAATGGTTCTTAAGTCATTTCTGGAATTGCAAAAATCATATCTTTTGTTTCAAAAATCATAAATTAGTCAAACCACTTTCAGTAGCTTGCATTTGTAAACCTTTACATACTGTTATTTTACCAAATTTTTGTATGCACTATTCTGGAATGGTTTGTTGATTCGGTGTGTGCTTGTTTCTTTTTATTTTGCGACGCTAGATTCGAACGCCGCCGGAATTAAAGGAAGAGGTGAATTTGGAGGATTTGTGGAGAAAGGCCAGGGACACTTTGCTGATCAAGGCAAGCCACCTCTTGATGCATGTCTCATCCTAATTATCTTACTCTTGCATTATCACGAGTTTTGATAAACTCGCATGTCTTTTATTTATTTATGTGAGTGGTTCCGCCACTCGAAGTTTTATTATTCCACCCTTACGGGTGCAGCCCTCGTGTTACCTACTGATCACACACTTACTAGTGATGTGGTGCTTAGCACCTTATCATCCTGGTCGCCGCTTTTCAAAGAAAAGTCGGACTATAGGTCGGGAGCCCTCTTTAAAAAGGTCTTGTGAAAATGTTTTCAAGAAAGAAGTGTTTCGAAAACCTTGGAATGGGGTATCCCTGCCCAAGTGTGAGTTTATGAAAAGGAAAAAGGTTTTCTGGAAGAAAAGTTGCTGGAGGCAAGTGGAAAAAATTGTTTTCGAAAAACTTTGGTGACTGAGTACCTAACCGGACCTAGCCAGTACAACCACATTACCCTTTAGTGGGACGGGGCGCGAGCGTAGTAGTTTGTCTCGCCTTAGTTTGGGTCCTGCAAGTGTAAGGGGTAGTCCGAACATGGACACCTATCGACCGTGGCCTTCCCGACGAGCCGGGGACGCCTTTCCATCTGCGTATCGATGGCAGGGGTACAACCTATGAGCTCCCATTGAAATATGCCCCGCAGTTGGTCGCGGCATTCGGAGGGTCGAGTTAGTCGGGGACTTTGCTACTCCTGGACAGCCCTTGGACTGCGGTGTTGGGAGGTACAACTCTAGGCGGCATGTCTTAGGCTAAGGCGAGCAAGTGAAAAACTGCGATCGGGTACTTGTCGTGGCATATGTTGTTATGCGGGGATGATGCCCACACGATAAGTATTCGGATCTTGTGGGGAAAGTGTACAACCTCTCGCGAGTGTAAAACTATTCGAATAGCCGTGTCCGCGGTTATGGACATGGGAAAGGCAGTTGCTTGGCATTAAAGGAAAGTTTTGTTTTACAAAAGTGTTTTCCAAAAAGGTTTTGGAAATGTACACGGGAGGTACGGAAAATATACCAGTGAGACTGGTGGAGATGTACCTGATAGGTATGGTGGAAAGATGAAAGTGTTTTGGTCACTCCGATGACCGGGAATAAAAATGGGTCCTCCTTACCTATTAGTCTTCAGAAGAAAACTTATTTTCAAAATGGTTTTTCAACAAAGATATAGAGATGCCATACTCTCGAGAGAAACTACCTCTCGCTCCTTTGTCGCCTTAGTTAGTGCCTCGTTCCTTGCTACGCCATATTGCATATCCTTTACTTCTCTCTAAGGTGGTTTGCGAGTACATTCAAACGTACTCATTGGCATTGTTGTCCCGGCTATTTACTTGGCCAGACTTTGAATAGGAGTATTTCGAAGAAGAGGAGTACGACGCCGAAGACGCGAACTAGGACGCTCTCCCAGTCAGCCGCCTGTAGGGTAAAGGCCTGACGTGGGTTCCACCGCTGTTTGAAGTCAAATAAATTCCGCTGCTTGTTTGTTGAACTTCGGCCTTGATGGCCTATGATGTAAGAATTCCGTATTAATATTATTTCGGTATCGTAATGGATGATGTAATCTGGTATCGGTTCGGTTATGTATTCACGATGGAATGATCTTGGGATCGTGAAATTGTATGCATAACGAGGAGTTCTCGGATCTGGTAAGTCCGGGGCCCCACAGAGCTGGTATCAGAGCCATCCTGACTGTAGGAGACCTTAGTTAGCATGGGCGTTAGTTAGGAAAATACTACTTTGGTAAAACTATTTACTAAACTTATTTTCCTAAATACTAGAAGTTTAGCTTCTATCTTTCTTACCCTTTCAAAAACTTCTAATTCTTACCTCTCTGACTTCTAGCGACTTTCAAAGTTCTTATTCTACTATCTCATCCTCTTCCAAGCCTATATATTTGGCGATGCTCCCCAACTTGGACTCACAGGACTCGAGGTATTGAAGGCACGACAAGCTCAGTTGTTTCGAATAGGATACCCAAATATTAGGTGTCCCTTGAAACTAGTCCTATGCGCGACTTCCGTAGTTGTTGTAGTTCCGAAGTGTGAGCTTGATTGTTTGGTGATTGTTGTGTAATGCTATTTTGTGCCTTCGGCACCCCTGCTATGATATGTTTTCATTTTCGCCTACTTTTGCATTGTTTGATTCCGTTTTAAAAACTTTTGTTTTACCAAACCCTCCCCTTTTAAGTGGCTGCCCATCTCCTTGTTCCCCCATTAATATCTGAACCCACCCTTCTTCAGGATGGTCGACACCCATAGAGGAAGCGCCAGCGGGTCAGACCAAAACCCCCCTCCACCTCCGGACCCGACCATGGCTCAACTTCTGCGCCTTATGATGGAAGACCGTCAGGCAGCCCGTGAGGAACGCCAAGCCAATCTTGCTACCCTTCAGCACCTCGCTCAAGTTGCTACCGGAAACGCCAACAACAATAATGGCGGAAACGGCAATGGAGACCCCCGCTCTAAGCTGAAGGATTTCCAGAGCACCAACCCTCCTGTTTTCGCCAAGTGCACTGAACCCCTTGACGCCGATGATTGGCTTCGCACCATAGAGAACAACCTGGAGGTCGCCGGAGTCGGCAATGATGAGAAGGTGTTATTCGCCACTCATTAACTTTCTGGACCCGCACGCGCTTGGTGGGAAAATGTCAAGGCTATTCAAGTTGAAGGCCACGTCATCAATTGGGAAGAATTCAAGGCCAAGTTCCGCAAGACCCACATTCCTTCGGGGCTGATCAAGCTCATGAAGGACAAATTCATGAACCTGAGGCAAGGAAGTATGTCTGTGGTGGATTACCTGGACAAGTTCACCACTCTGTCTAGGTATGCTCCTGAAGATACCAACACTGAAGAGAAGAAGAAGGACCGCTTTCTGAACGGTTTGCACGATGAGCTGCAGAGTATCTTAGTAGCTGTCCCCTATCCCGACCTTGAGTCTCTGGTGGATGCTTCCATCATGGTTGAGAGCAAGCGCAAGAATGCATTTGAGAATCGCAAGCGCAAGGCAATGATGCTGCAGGGAAACTCCAGCACTCAGCAACCCCGCAGTCTGCCCCCACCTAGGCTGGCGCCCCAGCAACAGTGGACCCCTCCCCCTGCACCACGCCCCAACAAACTCTACCAAAATCCCAACTACAACCACCAGAACAACACTGTCCGCAAACCCCCCAATGGATGCTACACCTGCGGACAACCGGACCATTACTCCAAGGAGTGCCCCAACAGAGTGACTACTAGACATCGCCCCAATGCGCCTAAGCCAAATCAGGGACAAGCTCGCACTGCCACCGGGAGGAACCAGAACCAGAAGAAGTCGGCTGGACCCTCCAGAGGTCACTTGAACCATGTCAATGCTGAAGAAGCTCAGGAAGCTCCAGATATTGTCCCGGGTACATTTCGTCAACTCTGTACCCTCAACGGTCTTGTTTGATTCCGGGGCATCGCATTCGTTTGTTACCAAGCCGTTCGCC
This sequence comes from Lolium rigidum, assembly GCF_022539505.1. Taxonomy (NCBI): domain Eukaryota; kingdom Viridiplantae; phylum Streptophyta; class Magnoliopsida; order Poales; family Poaceae; genus Lolium; species Lolium rigidum. The sequence continues at coordinate 106,298 of NW_025900233.1, forward strand.
AGGAAGAGTGGTTTAAGACCTACCATCATGCAACGACCTATGCTAGTTCAAATCCCGGGAGCATCCACCAAAACAGATCTGTCCTGCAGAGAAGTCCCCATCGATATTCAGGGAAAGCGTTTTTATGCGGATCTAATAGTGTTAGGAGAGCAAGGCTTAGAAGTTATCCTCGGGATGAATTGGATGGTGAAGTATAAGGGACACATCGATTGTGTTCGCCGAGCCATAACCCTGACTGCTGAGGACGGTGAAGTAGTTGAGCATGTGGCGACCATGTCATCATCGAAGGCCCTATGCAAGAAGAGTGTCGTCAGTCCAGCCTTGCATGAAGTACCCATAGCTTGTGAGTACCCTGAGGTTTTCCCCGATGAGTTACCCGGTATGCCCCCTGATCGGGATATCGAGTTTATCATTGAGCTAGTTCCCGGAACTGCCCCCATCGCTCAGCGACCCTACCGGATGAACCCTCAAGAATTAGTTGAGTTGAAGAAGCAGTTGGATGATATGTTGAGGAAAGGCTTGATTCGTCCTAGTGCATCACCCTGGGGATCTCCCGTCATCTTTGTGGATAAGCGGGACGGTACTATCCGCCTGTGCGTGGATTACCGGAAGCTGAATGAGGTCACCATCAAGAACAAATACCCTCTCCCGAAGATTGAAGACCTGTTCGACCGAGATGAATGGAGCCCGAGTTTTCTCCAAGATCGATCTCCGAACTGGTTATCATCAACTCAAAGTTCGAGAATCAGACATTCCCAAGACTGCCTTCACCACGCGGTATGGACTTTTTGAATATACCGTGATGTCCTTTGGACTGACCAATGCCCCCGCCTACTTCATGAATCTCATGAACAAGGTGTTCATGAAGTACCTCGACAAGTTCGTCGTGGTTTTCATCGACGATATTCTGATCTACTCCAAGAATGAAGAAGAGCATGCTGAACATCTGCGGATAGTTTTAGGAACTCTCAGAGACCATCAGCTTTACGCCAAGTTTAGTAAATGTGAATTTTGGCTGAAAGAGGTAGGATTTCTAGGTCATGTCATATCTGCCAGAGGAGTATCTGTCGACCCATCCAAAATTCAGTCCATCATGGAGAAGAAAGCCCCTACCAACCAGACCGAAGTCCGCGCCTTTTAGGATTGGCGGGTTATTACCGAAAGTTCGTTGAAGGATTCTCCAACGATTGCGAGACCCTTGACGCAGCTCTTGAAGAAGGACAAGAAGTTTGAGTGGACCGACAAATGTGAGGCCAGTTTTCAGGAGCTCAAGAAGAGATTAGTTACAGCGCCCATCTTGACCATGCCCGATATCACCAAGGATTTTGATGTATACTCGCGATGCATCGAAGCTTGGTTTGGGAAGTGTGCTGATGCAAGAAGGCAAGGTGATAGCCTATTTGTCAAGACAACTTCGACCGCACGAGATGAACTACCCCACGCATGACTTAGAGCTTGCTCGCCGTAGTTCACGCCCCGAAGACCCGGCGCCACTATCTAGTGGGAAATCGCTGTGAGATCTACACAGATCACAAGAGCCTGAAGTATATTTTCACTCAGCGGGAGCTGAACATGAGACAAAGCAGATGGATGGAGCTTATCAAGGACTACGATCTCGGTATTCATTATCACCCCGGTAAAGCCAATGTCGTAGCTGATGCCCTTAGTCGAGAGCCCTGTTCGTTGAACGCCCTCATCAAGATTGCTCAACCCAAGCTGCATGAAGAACTAGAGGAGTTCGGACTCGAGTTAGTTAGCCATGGATTCCTGGCAAACCTTGAGCTGCAGCCTACTCTGTTTGATCAGATCAAGGAAGCTCAAGTGGGTCATGAAAGCATTGAAGGAATCAAGCGTAGAATGGATAGGGAGGAAGTTCCTGGTTTCACCATTGATGCTGAAGGAGTTTTGCGGTACAAGGGACGCCTGTGTGTACCCAATATTGAAGACCTGAAGCAACTCATCATGAAGGAAGCTCACGACACCCCCTACTCAATCCACCCCGGAGGAACCAAGATGTATCAAGACCCGAAGAAACAATTCTGGTGGCACGGTATGAAGCGTGAGATAGCCTTTTTCATCGCTCGTTGCGACGTGTGCCAGAAAGTGAAAGCTGAACATCAGCGACCAGCTGGACTACTCCAACCCCTCCAAGTCCCCGAATGGAAATGGGAAGAAGTCGGAATGGACTTCATTACAGGACTGCCTAAATCTCAGCGTGGTCACGACTCCATCTGGGTTATTGTCGATCGTCTTACCAAGGTTGCACATTTCGTCCCCGTCAAAGTCAATTACCACGGAACCAAGTTGGCTGATCTCTACATGTCCCGAATAGTGAGTCTTCACGGAGTTCCTAAGAGGATAGTGTCGGATCGAGGTACCCAATTCACCTCGAAATTCTGGAAGAGCCTACATGAAGCCCTCGGTACCAAGCTAGCCTTTAGCACTGCTTATCACCCGCAGACCGGTGGCCAGACCGAAAGAGTGAACCAGATACTTGAAGATATGCTTCGAGCTTGTGTCCTCGCCTATGGAGCAAAATGGGAAGACTGCCTACCTTTCGCGGAGTTCTCTTACAACAATAGCTTCCAAGCTAGTCTGCAGATGGCCCCCTTTGAAGCCCTATATGGTCGTCGTTGCCGAACCCCTCTCAACTGGTCCGAGACGAGAGATAGTCAAGTTTTTGGACCCGACCATCTTCGCGAAGCCGAAGAACAAGTCCAACTGATCCGTGATCGCCTCAAGGCCGCTCAATCCCGCCGGAAGAGCTATGCCGATTCCAAGCGTCGCGAACTGACCTTCAAGGTTGGAGATCATGTTTATCTTCGTGTCACTCCACTTAAGGGAATGCAGAGATTTCACGTCAAAGGGAAGCTTGCCCCCAGATATATTGGGCCCTTCAAGGTTCTCGCTCGTCGAGGTGAAGTATCCTATCAACTGGAACTGCCAGCTGAGTTAGCGGATTTCCACGATGTGTTCCATATCTCCCTACTTCGACGATGCCTCCAAGTGCCTGACAAACCTGAGACGTTCAAGAACATCGATTATCGCACCCTCGACCTCAACACCGACTTAACCTATCGTGAAGTACCCCTTCGGATTTTGGAAGAAGCTATCCGTCTCACCCGAAGAAGGAAGATTAAATTCTGTAAGGTTCAATGGACTAATCACTCGAGGAGGAAGCCACTTGGGAACGAGAGGATCAACTTCGGAAAGACTTTCCAAGCACTCTTCAGTTCTTAGCCACCGAATCTCGAGGACGAGATTCATTTTAAGGGGGGAAGGTTTGTAACAACCCAACTTTTGTTCCTTGGTTTAAAATTCTGAAATGCAAAATTTAGGGCCAACAAAAACTTTTTCTATCTTCAAGCTTTGCATGCATATAGTTGATCTTGCATTAATTGTAGGATGTGTGTGGTTGTTACTTGTGAAAATTAAATTGTGTGTCAATCACTAAAAACTCTAAAACCCTTTCTACATGTGAACTTCTTTATTTCTGGTTTAAATTAAATTAACCGTGACACAAACCCTTGGAACATTTCACCTCTCTCTATTTACTCGAGTGATCACATTTTTCTTTCTCACAAAACCCTAGGACTTAAACCTCTAATGCTTAGATGGATCTTCTGAGATCAACTTCTAGTCACTTTTGTGTGTGACTTTTCTCTCTCAGTTCTCACACCAAATTTGATTACAAAATTTCTCTAGCCATGTGCTAATGAACTCATTTCATTTTCATCTTTTTCTTGAACAATATCACTTCATTTTGGTCGTGACGAAAATCCCAAAATGTGTCTTTGAGCAAGTTTGGTCGCGTAGACCATGTGCTATCTAACTTGTCCCTCCCACTTATTCTCCCTTTTCTTTTTAGACATTATTTTTCCTCTCATTTTTCCCACACTCTCCTCACCCATGCACACTTGGTGAGCCAAATTGGCTTGCTAAATAAAATTTGGCCGGCCATGCCCTCCTCCCTTCTCCTTTCTCTCTCTTGTCTTGTTCCACTTTGGAAATGTGTGAGCCGGCCATGTCAAGTAAGTCATGCATGTGTGTGTGCTCCCAAATCCCTTCTTTCCCTCTCTCTCTTGTATTTTTCTCTTGCACTCCCATTGCCTCACATGCAGCCATCCTTCCTAATCACCTTGCCCACTTGTGATTACCACCCCTTGCCGTGGGTGAAGAGATTGGGTGGAGAGAGGAGGTGGCCGGGCCATGGTGAGTGCATGCTGCCAAATTGGCATGACTCCACCTAGACCAGACAAAGTCTGAAGCCCTGCATCCCCCTCCTATCCCTCCCCTATCGAGTTTATCTCTCACCCGTGACTTCTCTCCTTGGAAGCACCGCATGGGAGACAGCTCTTCCCTCCCTCCTTCCTGCTGCGCCCGCACACGAAATCAAACCACGTCGACACTCACCACACCTCCCTCTCAACCCCGGACATCCACCATGGCCCTCCCTCGCACCCCACCACCCCGCGGGCTCGCGGTGGTGACCACGCGCGCCGACTCGCGGACACGGCCACGTCCTCGTCGCCTCGGGCATTCCCCATCCTCATGGACCCTACCGGATGGTGCAGGCATGTACCACGCACGCGCACACGAACGGGGACCAGCTCCTTCGACCCTGCCTGGGCGCTACCGTCCCCAACCTTCTCCGTCATTTCGTCGAACAGCTGCAGATCGACATGACCCGACCGCGCTTGGCTTTTCCCCCGCGCCACCGACAGCTGCATCCTTCCAAATACCTCCTCCATGGCTCGGACACGCAGCGAGAACCGCCCCTCTCGCCCGATGAGGACGCCGCCGCGCCCTCCCTCTCACCGTGCACTTGCTCAGCTTCCCGTGAGACAAACCCTCTCCTTTTTATAGCCAGGGCTCCCCAACTCTCCTCCCCTCTCGTCACAGAACACCCGAACCACCACTTCTTCTTCATCAGAAGCGGAGAAAGCCATCCCCAAACCCTGCTGCTCGAGTTCTTGCTCGACACCGTCGTGTTACCGCCGCGTTGTGGTGAACGTTGCCGTCGCTACCGCCCTTCTCTGACTTCCCTCTCTCGCTCTCTGGATGCGCTGCACCTTCCTCTCTCTAACGCGCATCTTCCTGCTCCTCAGGTTGGCCCATGCGCGGCGCGCTCGTGAACAGCGGCGGAGCCCGTCACCGTCGACCGCCGTTCCGACCACATCCGTTTTCGTCGCCGCGACCCGCACACGGAAGCCCTTCTTCCGCGGCATCCAACGCACCCGCCCCGTCGAGTTCCGCGTCCCGAGGTGAGCCCGGCAGCCTTCGGAACCGCTAGGGTTTCTCGCGCTCGTGTCTCCCGTCGCGTCGGGGAAGAAAAAGGCATGCACCGTTGGATTTAATCCAACGGATGCATGCGAGGTCCGCCCCGGCCCGCCGGCCCGCCGTGGCCGCCACGTCCTCCCTCCGTTTAAAACCGCCGCTCCCGCGCTTCCTCGCCACGGCCGGGCTGGCCGGCGAGCTGGACCAGGCCACGCCCCCACTTCCGGCCCACCGTCCCCTTTTTCTTTAATATGGAAAATCCTGCCGTAAAACTATCGCCTAGCTTTTAAATCGCCATAAATTCATAAAACGTCCAAAATTGATGATTCAAAATTCTGGAGTCTTGTTAACAATATCCCTACCTCAGGAGATTGCATGCATGTGATTTTGTTCCGTGAATATGTGCTGATAAATAAGAACCTAAAAAGTATCCGGTTGTGTATTTTATTTATTGTGTTAGATTTATAAACCCTTTCGCATGAGGTTAATTTTGTTATGAAGTAGATGTAAGTAGCTTTATTTTGGCACTAGGCTCACATGCGAAGCTTCTTGGATTTTGTTTGGTTAGCAAATTAAAATTGGACCAGTAGAGCTGTTCACTGATTTTTATATTGAAAACTATAAATGGTTTTGACACAAAACCAAGTGCTACTTGGTAGACATATCTATATGGTAATTTGGTGCCAAAGGAAATATTTTTCAGAGTTGTAGATTAATTTTAAGGATTTTATTACTGAAACATTACACCTTTTTAGTATATGATTTTTGTAAAATCACTCACAAATCCTAAAAATGCCAAACCAGTGGGGTTAGCTCACATTTGGTATTAGCTATCCATGGGTATGATTGTTTTTTGTTGGTGATGCTCGATACTTGGTGTGGCTAGCTAATTGTGTGCTCTGGTTTCTGTCTCATTTAAATTGTCTAAATTATTTAAAAAATTATTTGCAAGTGATTCTTGTGCAAGTGTGTTATACATTTTGTTAGCTTTCGGTAGGTATATTGCATGTATTTTTGCGACTCACGAAAGATTTAGACCATTTAAATGGTTCTTAAGTCATTTCGGAATTGCAAAAATCATATCTTTTGTTTCAAAAATCATAAATTAGTCAAACCACTTTCAGTAGCTTGCATTTGTAAACCTTTACATACTGTTATTTTACCAAATTTTTGTATGCACTATTCTGGAATGGTTTGTTGATTCGGTGTGTGCTTGTTTCTTTTTATTTTGCGACGCTAGATTCGAACGCCGCCGGAATTAAAGGAAGAGGTGAATTTGGAGGATTTGTGGAGAAAGGCCAGGGACACTTTGCTGATCAAGGCAAGCCACCTCTTGATGCATGTCTCATCCTAATTATCTTACTCTTGCATTATCACAGGTTTTGATAAACTGCATGTCTTTTATTTATTTATGTGAGTGGTTCCGCCACTCGAAGTTTTATTATTCCACCCTTACGGGTGCAGCCCTCGTGTTACCTACTGATCACACACTTACTAGTGATGTGGTGCTTAGCACCTTATCATCTCGGTCGCCGCTTTTCAAAGAAAAGTCGGACTATAGGTCGGGAGCCCTCTTTAAAAAGGTCTTGTGAAAATGTTTTCAAGAAAGAAGTGTTTCGAAAACCTTGGAATGGGGTAGCCCTGCCCAAGTGTGAGTTTATGAAAAGGAAAAAGGTTTTCTGGAAGAAAAGTTGCTGGAGGCAAGTGGAAAAAATTGTTTTCGAAAAACTTTGGTGACTGAGTACCTAACCGGACCTAGCCAGTACAACCACATTACCCTTTAGTGGGACGGGGCGCAGCGTAGTAGTTTGTCTCGCCTTAGTTTGGGTCCCGCAAGTGTAAGGGGTAGTCCGAACATGGACACCTATCGACCGTGGCCTTCCCGACGAACTGGGGACGCCTTTCCATTGCGTATCGATGGCAGGGGTACAACCTATGAGCTCCCATTGAAATATGCCCCGCAGTTGGTCGCGGCATTCCGGAGGGTCGAGTTAGCTGGGGACTTTGCTACTCCTGGACAGCCCTCGGACTCTGGTGTTGGGAGGTACAACTCTAGGCGGCATGTCTTAGGCTAAGGCGAGCAAGTGAAAAACTACGATCGGGTACTTGTCGTGGCATATGTTGTTATGCAGGGATGATGCCCACACGATAAGTATTCGGATCTTGTGGGGAAAGTGTACAACCTCTGCAGAGTGTAAAACTATTCGAATAGCCGTGTCCGCGGTTATGGACATGGGAAAGGCTGTTGCTTGGCATTAAAGGAAAGTTTTGTTTTACAAAAGTGTTTTCCAAAAAGGTTTTGGAAATGTACCTGGGAGGTACGGAAAATATACCAGTGAGACTGGTGGAGATGTACCTGATAGGTATGGTGGAAAGATGAAAGTGTTTTGGTCACTCCGATGACCGGGAATAAAAATGGGTCCTCCTTACCTATTAGTCTTCAGAAGAAAACTTATTTTCAAAATGGTTTTTCAACAAAGATATAGAGATGCCATACTCTCGAGAGAAACTACCTCTCGCTCCTTTGTCGCCTTAGTTAGTGCCTGTTCCTTGCTACCGCCATATTGCATATCCTTTACTTCTCTCTAAGGTGGTTTGCGAGTACATTCAAACGTACTCATTGGCATTGTTGTCCCGGCTATTTACTTGGCCAGACTTTGAATAGGAGTATTTCGAAGAAGAGGAGTACGACGCCGAAGACGCGAACTAGGACGCTCTCCCGGTCGGCCGCTCGTAGGGTAAAGGCCTGACGTGGGTTCCACCGCTGTTTGAAGTCAAATAAATTCCGCTGCTGTTTGTTGAACTTCGGCCTTGATGGCCTATGATGTAAGAATTCCGTATTAATATTATTTCGGTACTGTAATGGATGATGTAATCTGGTATCAGTTCGGTTATGTATTCACGATGGAATGATCTTGGGATCGTGAAATTGTATGCATAACAGGAGTTCTGGACTGGTAAGTCCGGGGCCCCACAGTTGTGTTGGCTACTGCATAAGTTTAATATACTAGTTCCATGTGGTTTTTGTTGAGATCTATAATAAGTGGATTGCCTAGCCCTTTCCATCATTTCGGACCTGTGGTGTGCTATTCTCTTTTCCACGTGTTAGACCTCCTCTTCTTAACAAGACTCCATGAGTAGGAGGCACTATGATTTTATTTTTTTGCGCATGAAATTACTCAATTAGACAACTTAATCCCATTTGTTGACTCTCCACTTGAGGGTAAAACTGAGTATATTGCACTAGCCACTATACTCGAGGGGAAAACAGAGTACGGAGTACATATATTTTTCCAGTGTAAGGCTCGACGGTAGAACTGAGTACACGTAACGGTGCAGACGTGCAGTACCACGGACGCGTGTCGTGGTGCGCAGCGGTTAGGCGGTGCGCGTGTTGAGACCAAACGTCTAGCTTTTTTGAGAAACTGCCGAGACCAACCGTCACGTTGCCTGTACAGCTGTCCCTCCCTCTGCACACAGTCTCATTCTCACTCACGCACGCAACCACGCCTCTCACGTCCCATCAACTTCTCCAAATCGAATGAAAAAACACCAACCGCCCTACGTGCGTTCCCTGCCGGCGATGGACAAGAAGAATGCGCCGGCGGCCGTCGCCCCCGAGACCGTCGCCTCCGAGGGCGGCGCATCCAAGCGCGGCGCCTCCGTGGACCGGGCCTCTCTCAGGGCCGACGGACCACTTCACAAGATCGGGGACTGCTTACTGGCGAACGAGGAGTACATGGACACCTACTCCGCTTTGAGGCAAGTTTGTAGAAATTGGCGCTCAGGTTTACCTGAGCCCGACGTGCACCTGCATGAATGGATCATGGTAGAACACGTCCTTCCACGCGCTGCTGATTTCACCTTCCTCCACCTCCGCACATCCCGCTACGTCACCATCGATCTTACGGAAGTTCATGCAAGGTTCAAATTCCTCCATATCTATAGAGTTAATCTATTTTTATTTTCAATCGTAAACATCTTAGTGCTGAATGTTATCTTCATCAATATATTTTAGATACTACTTCGTCGGCTTTTACCGTGGCGTCATCGTCCTTGCCCGGAAGAACCAGCCGCACAAGATACGGCTTTTGAACCCACTCACAAAGACATTGAATACTAGGTTTGAGGCGCATATGCCATATGTTATTCTGAAGTCAATCGCGGTAATGAAGTCCCCGACTATGGTCTTCGTTTCCAAAGATTACCCGGCGGAAATTGCTTGGGTCGATGAGAGCACTCCAACTAAGGGTATAGATGAAGACTGGGGAGAAGGAAGATTTTCGACCGAGCACCATTCTCTGCGTTGCATTACCCCGTTCAATGGTGAACCGTATGCAATACCTATGAACAATTTTGAGTTCGGAAAATTAGTGTGCACCAACAATGTCCAGTTGGAGCAGCGCGCGAGCGGTGTCAACATGGATACACTATTTTCATTTCCGTAACTTGGAAATAACAAGTTCTACCTTGTGAAGTCGGATGGTGCTCTGTCGCTTGTGTTGTTGGACAACAAGCATTTGGAGGAAGGTCAACCATTGGTGTACCGTGTGGACACCGAGAGCCGCTCTCTCCATGCCGTCAATAACATTGGCGATCGTGCCTTCTTCGTCCATTATATCCGGTGTATCTCCGTCGACACCGCAGTGCACCCGACACTTCGACTCGGCTGCATCTACTACGCAGATTTGGGTTATATCGGAGAGTACTTTGATGATATAAAGGCCTGGGATGAGTGGCCAATACGTGTGGATAGATTAGGAAACTATGGTATGAGAAATGAACAAAGGCCATACCGTTTGGAGGATGTATTGACTGCACACTGCAGACGGAAGGAGAGTTCAATGAATATTTCCTTCAGATCAGAGAACGGAGTGACGAAGAAATATATGCTGAATGAAGATCAGATTCATTCATCTTGGGGTATCATAATCTTCATGTTGGCCATACATTGCGTCTTGTATTATTTTCAGATTAGTTTGTCGTGAACATTAACATTATTATTGGCTGCTTTTGGCTGTTGTATGCGATTGATGTATTATACTCCGTACTTAGTTTTCTGGATTTATTATGCTGCTGTGATTTTTCCTATACTAGCTTCTAGATTTGACTGATTTTGTTTGTAATGATGATGGCTTGATGTGGCTGATGCTGGCCTTGACTGCCGGAGCAGAGCAATTAGTACTTAACCAGGTGTACCGTCTTTATATTAGTATTATATTATATTACTTGACCATAGCCATATTCAAAATCAAATCTCGGTCGGGCGGCAAAATCTCCCGCCAATCCTGAAATATTTCAGACGGGTTTTTGAATGGGATAACAAGATAGATCACGATGATAGTAACCGGTATTTAATGTGATGATGATTTGATTTTGCACTCGGCCTTGAACAGAGGTACTAGTACGGTCTCACATTTTTTATCATTATACTTGGACGGTAGCCAAATTCAAAATCTCATAGCGGCAAAACTTCCCGCCCACAAAATACAAAAATTTCACACGCTTCCAAATTCCCATTCTACCCCTGTGGAGATGGCAGCAAAGTCGGTTGGTGGGGGGTCTGCCCGTCATTTTTTTGGATCACCACCTCCCTAGCCCGGAGACCCTCCCAAAAAAAATTCATTTCCCTCAGACCACCCACCGGAACTTCCCAAGTCCCTCTCTCCCACCTCCACGACCACCGCACCGGAACATCCCCGCCGGACTTCCCTGGTCTACCCGAGCCCTCGCGATCCTCGTCAGCCGGCTGCCTGCCGGTAGGGGGTGGGCATAAAAACCGACGAACCGAACACCGAGCCGAAACCGATACCGAATATACCGAATTCGCGGTTTTTACTGTTCATGTGTTAAATTTCGGTTTTCTGGATTACTAACCGAACTTAATTCGGTCGGTTCGGTATTTAACTCGGTTAAACCGTGTTAACCGATATGTGAAGGGTCCAACTCCTAGCGCAGTTAAGGTGCCATCGGAGAAGTGTCAAACTCTTTTAATTTCAATGCGTGGCCTCAAAGTCGAAGAGACACCTCGTTGAGTCCAGACGTCCAATCCTCTCATCTCCCCAACCTCGGCAACCGCACCTCTTATTCCTCTTAATCTCTCGCTCTTGCTCAGCTCTCGTCTCCGGCTCTCCGCGTACGAGCAGGTGCCGCGGCCGCGTGCACGGACGATCAGCCACAACCGGCACCTCAGCCCGCCGCGCCGCCTCCTACCCTCTCCGACCGTCCCCTTTTCGTCCAGCCGCCCGCCGCCATCCATAGCTTCCCATCGAGCCGCCCACCGTCGAGCCGCCCTCCGTCCATCGATTCCCGCCCAGTCGCCCGCCGTCCATCGATTCCCGCCCAACCGCCCGCCGTCCACTGATTCCCGCCCCGCCGTCCACAGCCGACCCGCCCGCCGTCCATCGATTCCCGCCCAGCCGCCCGCCGTCGACCCAGCTCTCCACGACGGCATCTACGGCCCAGCTCTCCACGACGGCATCTACCGCCGGCACGGAGCAATCCAGCAACGTAAGTTTCCAACTAATGACTCAAAACCTCTATGAAAATGGAATTGATGAATTAGCGTAATCTCTAGTATCTAGATGAACTGATCTAAATGTTGTTTCTTTTCATATATATGTATAGATGGCAGAAAATGATGTTGAGATGACTGAAGAGGAGATGCGAGTTTATGAGGAAGAAGAAAAGAAGAATGAGGAGCATGAACGGAATAAAAGGGAGAAAGAAGGGCAGGGTAATGATGGGCCAGCAAGGAGGCAAATGGCGAAGAGATCAGAGATGTGGAATCATTTCAGCGAAGTGGTAATTGGTGGTATTCTGCGGAAAGGGAAGTGCAACTACTGCAATCGTGAGATCAAGGCCCATCCAACAATTAATGGTACATCTGCTTTGAAAAGTCATTTTAATACTTGCAAGTTTAATCCTCACAACAAGAAAAATGCGAATCAAAGTATTTTGCAAGTTAGCCAAGGGGAAACTCCTTTAGTAAGCAAATTTGATCCCGAAGCAATAAGGAAAGCTATTGCTGAAATGATTATAGAAGATGAGCTTCCCTTTGCAACATCTGAAAAGTCAGGTTTCAGAAAATTAATGTCAATAGCTTGTCCTCGTTTTTCTATGCCATCTAGAAGAACGACAACTAGGGATGCGATGGGTATTTACTTTGAAGAGAAAGCGAAGCTAAAACTTTTTATGAAACAATCTTGCCAAAGAGCTTGTCTCACTACTGATTGCTGGACATCTCAACAACAAGATGGTTATATGACAATCACGGCACATTTTATTGATGGTGATTGGAAATTGCACAAGAAGATTATTAGTTTTTGCATGGTAAAGGGTCATAAGGGAGATGACATTGGGAAAAACTTAGAGCAATGTCTGATGGAGTGGGGCATAGAGAAGGTTATGACAATAACAGTTGATAATGCTAGCTCCAATGATGGTGGTATTAGTTACATGCGGAAGAAGTTGAACAAATCAAAAACTAGCATTGCTGAAGGTAATTATCTGCACATGAGATGTGCTGCCCATATAATAAATTTGATTGTTCAAGACGGTCTAAAAGAGTTGGATGATTCGGTGAAGCGTGTGCGTGCTTGCTTGTTAGGTTTGTAAGAAATGGGACAAATAGGAGAACCAAATTTAAGCAACTAGCTGATTTGGAGAAGGTGGACAGTGAAGCATTCTTGAATTTAGATATATGCACTAGATGGAATTCCACATATCTCATGTTGAAAACTGCCATTGAGTATGAACGAGTATTTACAAGGTATGAGGAAGAAGACCCACACTATGTACTTGATTTAAATAGTGAGAATGGTCCTGGAACTCCTGTTGACAGTGATTGGGAAAATGCTAAGAAAATGGCTGAATTCCTAGGACATTTTTATGATCTCACTCTTAATGTTTCCTCCACACTCCGTGTGACTGCTAATGAATTCTTTCATGAGATTGGTGAAGTGAATGTGTTGCTCGCAAGAATGGGCTGACAGTAATGATTCTTTGCGCAAGGCAATGGCGAAGAGAATGCAAGATAAGTATGACAAGTATTGGGGACGTTGGCACGAGAAGGAGGTTGAGAATGATAATGAGAACGAAAAGGGAAAGGGGAAAGCGAAGGCGAAGGCGAAGAAAAAGGAAGAGGAGAACATGAACTTGCTTATCTTTGTTGCATCCGCTCTTGATCCAAGATTCAAGTTGTCAAATTACACAAAGTTAGTAATTGGCGAGATGTTTGGTGAGGTGAATGGACCAAAAGTTTGGGAGGCAGTGAATGCTTGTTTAAAAGCTTTGTTTGAAGAGTACAAAGCTATCTATGCTCCAACTAATGTAGGTGACTCTCAGTTTCAAGAAAATCAAAAAAGAGAAGGAAGAAGGATGCAATCTCGGATCGCTAAGAAGTTAAGAGTTGGTGCTGAAGTTACCACGAGCAAATCTGAACTTGAGAAATATCTTATGGAAGAGAATGAAGAGGACAACATCAAGTTTGATATTCTAGCATGGTGGAAGTTAAATGCATCTAGATTTCCAGTATTAGCAAGATTGGCTCGTGATGTCTTAGCAATCCCGGTATCAACGGTTGCATCAGAATCGGCATTTAGCACAGGTGGACGTGTTCTAGATGATTTTAGGACCTCGCTTACTCCCTTCATGGTTCAAGTTCTTGTTTGTAGCCAAGATTGGCTAAGGCGTTCTACTCCTATCAATATTGAAGAGGATATGGAGGAATTAGAGATCTTGGAAAAAGGTAGCATATTCTCTAAGAAATTTCTTCTAATTGTATTTGTTACATGCTAGTATGCTTAATTGCTCATTACATGGTTCTTTCTATATTTCAGAATTACTAGAAGAGTATGCTATCGCAAAGTCCGCCAAGTCGAAGACATCACAAGCTAGCAATACTTGTTCAACTTAAACTTGGTGAGTTCCCTGTTCCATAGTTAATATTTTTGCTGATGTACTCAAGTGTCAAGCTCATGGTTTTCTTACTATCGCGAGTGAGCACAAATGCTTAATCTTCTATATGGGCGGAAAGTTTAGTATGACTTGGTTTATACAACCATTGGTTTCCAGGATGTTTTGATACAGGGTTTAGATCTCCCTTCGATGATATTGTGGTATAATGCTTTTCTAATGCTCCCCTGATTATTTTCACATCTCTATAACATGAATGCACATTCTTGCCCATCATAAATAATAAAGAAGCATGACATAAGATAGGGGTGAACTAGCCGAGTATATTTGCAGGCTCCATGTTGTGGAAGTTTTTTCGCTACTTGTAATCTCGTGCTTATTATATCTGCCAATTTTCTCTCAGGGCAAGGAAGCAAGGAGTATGTCTTTGTTGCCAACTCAGACAACTTGGGTGCCAATTTTCTCGTCTCTGGCTTGTTAGGCTGTTTACTGAATGCTGAGTGTTCTGCCCCAAAGTCTGGTGAATCGACTTGAATGGACTGTGCTGTGTCTGTACTACATGGCAAATCTGTGTAATCTCCGCTTTGATAGCATGTAAAGCACATTCTACCGATTTCCTATTATCCTCTCGTCCTGTTACTTGGCCAAGTTGATGACACACCTTTTTGCTGTGCATCTATGATCGATCTTACCTTGCTGTTGTTGATGACAACTTGATGTTGCTACTGTCAAGTGGCAGATCGCTGGTTTTCTTCAGATGACTGTCATGTGTCAAGTGTCAAGCTTTTTTCTGTTACATATCGATTCTAATTCTATGTATGCGTCACTGAAGTCTCAACTATCAATTGTCAAGTGTGTTAACTATAATCTATATATGTTGTCAGATTTTACTATTCCTTGCAAGTTGCACTGTGTTGCAAAAGTTCTTGTTTTGGGTCGTTTTGCTATCATTTATTATAGATCTCTGTTTGAAAATGTTGATGCATCCGCCATATGTCTTAGAATATTCTCTAATTCGGTTTATACCGAAAACCGAACCGAATGCATCGGTTAACCGTTGTCTCGGTTTTCTGAATTTTAGATGCTTATTCGGTTGTCAGTTCTGGAAACCGAATTTGTTTAAACACCGAAAATACCGAACCGAAATTTCGGTTTAAACCGAACGCCCGTCATCAACCGGACCGGATCATCCCCGCCGTACCTCTAAACCATATGCTCATCGAGCAGTCTACCGCAGTCGCTTCAGCTGAGCCGCTTCGCCGGATCCGTCGTCCACCGCATCGGATCTTGCTCACCGACACCGCTGTGCATGAACCGGATCTGCTTCACCGGCGTTGTGCATGATCTAAACTCTTCTACTGTCGCTTTTCTATTGCTTGCCTGCAAGTTCTTGTTTAATCTTGGGGGAACCTGTTTGTGCTAACGACGCGCCGTTACATTTTTGCAGATGAGATGAGTAATCATGAAGTGTAATGGCCGTCTCTCCAACCCCAAGTAGTACATGTAGCGTACTTCATCACCGGATCTATCAACCCCAGGAAGATCTGCTGTGACTCCCACAGAGTGCTTCTCCTAATGTAAGTCCCTTGTTTTAGCGCCATGTTCTGGGTTCGGATGCTTGTTTGTCCGAAGCTCTTTTAGTTCATTCCTAGCTATGACCGTAACACGTTGCTATTTTCTACTTCATTGCTAACTTTAAGCGATTGAACATTTTGGTTTGCATTCCCTGCTCCGTAGATGTAGCCATCATAACTTCTATCTTGCTCGGTCGTTGTTACAAAAATTATAGGTATTATAGTAACATCCTGCTATTATTTAGTTCATGGCCAATTTTAAGTAATTGCACATGTTGGTTCGCATTCCCTGCTCTATAGCTTTTGGCATCGTAACTTCTATATTTGGTTTACATTCCCTGCTCCGTAGATCTAGCCATCATAACTTTATCTTGCTCGGCCGTTGTTACAAAAATTATGGCCTCGCTACTATGTTGTTTGTGCCAATTTTTTACTCCATGAACATGTTGGCTTGCATTCCCCGTACTACGGGTGATGCCATTGTTTTGTATCTAGTTCATTGTAAGCTAACAAAGTAAGGACTTAGTTTGGCATGCTATCACTCTGCTATCTAGCATGTAGTACAAATAAACTTGTCATACTACTAGATAATAATTTTGCGTGCCATCTTGTTCTTCAAAAGCTGCATTATTGACTTGTTTCTCTGACTTGGCATGACGCTCACATATGGAAAGCTGAACATATTGGTTTGCATTCCCTCTTATACAAGTTCACAGGTGATCCCACTATATTCGTATCCGGTCCATCCTAAGCTCCAGACATTAACTATCCTCTATGTGTTGCTCATTACAAGTTTATATCCCTAAACATCTTGATTTGCATCCCCTTCACTATAAGTTCTGGAGTATTATTTAGTTCACGGCCAAAATTAAGTAATTGCACTTGGCACATGTTGGTTCACATTCCCTCCTCTTTAGCTTTTGCCATCGTAACTTCTATTTTTGGTTTACATTCCCTTCTCTCGTAGATGTAGCCATCATAACTTCATCTTGCTCGATCTTTGTTACAAAATTTATAGCCTGCTACTATGTTGTTCATTCCAATTTTGTACTCCCTGAACATGTTGGTTTGCATGGGACTCGACAAGTAGTAAGTCTCGTCTGTTTTATTCTAACATGCTCGTTATATTGGCTGTTGGTATGCGGCATGCACTCTTTGTTTGCTTATTGTGCGCATTACAATGATCTTGTTATAACGACGAAATGATGAGTTCCAAATTCTTTGGCAAACAATATTGCGGTGTCTTTGCGTTTCCATTGTTGCTGTCTTAGCTTGTAGTGTCTTTGTTTCAGATATAGGTGCTCGCATGGACAACTTAAAAGATTGTCGGATCGCTTCATTGTATTGCTAGGTTTAATTACCATTCAATTTCTCTCGGGTTCCGTAATATTTTTTCAAAGCCTTGCAGTCGATGTAATATTTAGTTAGTTTTTATAGTTCTTTCGCGCATTTTTTCTTTGGTGCTTGTCGTAAGTGAGGCTATCCGACAGAAATCAATGATGCGTAAATATTCTCAGTATCTAAATCACGAATTCCCATCCCTTAAACGGCCCAATTAAGCGAAATCACATACGTGCCGGCCCGCAAAATCCTAAAGCGCCTTTTACGCCGGCATATAAACAGCAACTAAACGGGCTGGCCCACTTACTTATTGGGCCAGCCCACTTGATTAACTGTGGACCCCACACTTTTATTGGGCCGGCCCACTTGCTTTAAGGTGGACCCCACCCACTACTGGGTCGGCCCACCAACTAGTTGGGCCAGCCCAATTGCTTTTGTGGTGGTCCCCACGTACTAAACGGGCCGGCCCTTTAAGACGAATGTGGGACCCACTTGTGTTTTTGGCCCGGCCCGCTAGCGTGTTGGGCCGGCCCACTTGCTCTATGGTGGACCCCACATACTAAATGGGCCGGCCCTTTTACCGGAAAGTGGGACCCACCTGTGTTTTTGGCCCGGCACACTAGCGTGTTGGGCCGGCCCACTTGCTATACGGTGGACCCCACATACTAAATGGGCCGGCCCTTTAACCGGAAAGTGGGACCCACCAGCGTTTTGGCCCGGCCCACTATCTTGTTGGGCCGGCCCACTTGCTATATGGTGGACCCCACATACTAAATGGGCCGGCCCTTTAACCGGAAAGTGGGACCCACCAGCGTTTTGGCCCGGCCCACTATCTTGTTGGGCCGGCCCACTGGCTATATGGTGGACCCCACATACTAAATGGGCCGGCCCTTTAGCAGGGAAGTGGGACCCACCAGAGTGTTTTTGGCCCGGCCCACTATCTTGTTGGGCCGGCCCACTCGCTCTATTGTGGACCCCACATTCTAAATGGGCCGGCCCTGTAACAGGAAAGTGGGACCCACCTGTGTTTTTGGCCCGGCCCACTATCTTGTTGGGCCGGCCCACTTGCTATATGGTGGACCCCACATTCTAAATGGGCCGGCCTTTTAACTGGAAAGTGGGACCCACATGCTAATTGGGTCGGCCCACTAACTTCTTGGGCCGGCCCATTTGCTTTAATGTGGACCCCACTTTGTAAATGGGCGGCCCGATAACGGAAAGTGGGACCCACATGTCTTGTGGGCCGGCCCTTTTGCTCGTTGACCTGGTCAAACGAGTGCATTCGGCCCGGCCCACATGCTTAGTGGGCCGGCCCATTAAAGTTTTGACCAGTCAACCTTAGAGGTTAGGCCCGGCCCACGTAACTAATGGACCAGCCCGCCTATATAGTTGACCGGTCAAACTAAGTCGCCGGCCCGGCCCGCAAACTTAATGGGCCGGCCCGCTTAAGACGTGGCGAGCCTCGTGTGGGCCTACCATCTACCACGGGGTTTCGGCCGGTTAACGCCGTTAACGCGCCGATCACGGCGTCTGCCACGTGTCAGTTTGCATGACGTCAGCAGTCAACGGGCTCCCGAAAACACTTGGGCAACGGTCCCATTTTCCGTGGCGGAAGGGCGCCCAAGCGCGACGGACCGAAAAAATCGTCGTAGGACTTTGCCTGACGCAGTTTCCACAACAGAACCCATATCGTTGGGTTAGGCCCATGGGCGACGAAAAATACCCCTTAGCGGACGATTTTGAGACGTTGTCTATCAGAACTTTTCTTGTAGTGTGGGGTAGCACTTGAACCCGGAATGAGACCATGAACAGTACATATGCTACATGCTACAGTACTTAGTTCTTAGCTATCTATTTTCGATCCAACGTCCAAATCTACAAGTCAACCAACTGTTCATCTGTGCTTGCTGATGTCA
This sequence comes from Lolium rigidum, assembly GCF_022539505.1. Classification (NCBI taxonomy): domain Eukaryota; kingdom Viridiplantae; phylum Streptophyta; class Magnoliopsida; order Poales; family Poaceae; genus Lolium; species Lolium rigidum. Next base: position 125,322 of record NW_025900233.1, read on the forward strand.
AGGCAGTGGATCCTGGACGCTTGAACCCATGATCGTTACTGAGGGTTGCCTATTTGCGCATAATATGTTTTGTCAACGGGCACTTCACTAGTTTGTGCAAAACATATCCAGCGCAGGATTCGAAAAAACAACACGTTTTTTTCTTTACGGAAACAACAGAACATCTCATGTTCATCACAATCCAACCAACATAAGCACATAATAATTAATAGTACAACTAGAGAGCTGTACATATAAATAAGGTTTGTCAAGCTTCATGCACTAGCCAACGCAACCAAAAGTCCGAACTGATGGAAAGGGCTAGGCAATCCACTTATACATCTGAACACCCCTCCTCACGTGTGACCGGAAGAAGGGAAGAGGTCAACACAAGGAGACTCTCAAGAGGCATATACGTGGACTCCGAGGAGGGCAACGGAGGGCAGCACCAATTTTTAGGATAAATTACGAAAGCCAGGTCTCGAACTCGAGACCCTGGGCTCTGATACCATGCCAAGCTTCATACACAAGCCAACGCAACCAAAAGTCCGAACTAATGGAAAGGGCTAGGCAATCCACTTATACACCCCCCCCCCTCACATGTGACCACAATCCAGTAATGGTACCATCATGTTCACCACAATACATCATCATTATACTACAGAACATTTGTAAGACAACTTAATACAGCTGTGATTCATTTTGTTGCCCCAACGATGGGTGATAACCTGAACACCATATAACCTTCTCACAGCAATTGTAACCAAATATGAGCACCTGCAATGATTTGGTGTCAATCTTCTTGAAGGTCAGGAGGTATCCTACCTTCAAGTCATGTGCTTTGACAAACTCTGCCATCCCGCGTCCATTAAAACATTGCCATCTTGTTGCTTCAGGTCCACAATCCAGGTGCATGCAGTGGACATCTTCAGGTTGATGGACTCTGGACACCCACCGTAAAACCAGGGTAGAACACGACCGGGGATGGTAATCACCTCTAACTCCGATGTACATAGTACCTTGCGTAAGCCGTCGGCGGTATTCTCCTCATCGATGCGCCTAAACACCTTGCACACCGGGGCTGGCTCTACGGATGTCTCCTTCCATGATAAGCTCTCTCCAAGCTTGAGCTTCTTGTTTGAACACCGCAAAAAGAGGCCTCAATTAGATAATGCCTCTAGCTTACCGTAATTCCAAGCAAATGCATAATCAAAGGCACCTAGCAAAGTCAGCGGATCATTGTTCTTATCGAACACACAGTCTGAACAATAAGCTTCTGAATCTAGCTAGGCTGATATGTACAACCTTGTATCATCAAATTATTCAGCATAGTGTATCATTGTATCGCAGAAGCCAAATCGATATAAATAGTAGCTATGAGAATAGAAATCAAGCTAGCATGAGCCATGCATGCTTGTTGGCTAGGTCTAGCATCAGAGTAATGCATCTGCAGTTCATCATCCGCCAGTACAGATCGACCAAGCAAACAAAAAAAATCAGCGTCGGCCTAAAGATTCCATAAGCCAGACATGCATGCTCGGTGTCCTCATATGTGATTATCGGCCGTGGATTGACCAATATCATATTTGAACGATTATTATTGCACACATTAGATCCAGTCCCAACCTAGCTAGCATGCGTGCATGTGTAGCCCGAGTCTTTACCGGAGGATTAATATATACACCGGATGAGAGAAATAGTCTATATCAAACAATGATAAGCAACCGGCAATACAGACTTAGATATAATAAAGATGTGACCGGCAACCCTAGTGATTCGGGGAAACATACCGCCATTGCAGCCATGGACCGAGAGAATCGGGGATGCCGCGCCGCCTTAGTGGAGTTTTTAGGTGCGACGTCGCCGCATCCGTAGAGGACGGAGTCCAAGCCGCGTAGTCCGAGCGGTGGTGGACGCCGGTGGTGTAGGGAGAGGACTCGGGGGAGATGGACGGCGAGGGATCTGGGGAGATCTGAACATGAGGGGACCGTGAGAAACTGAGAATTATACATCAGCAAGGGAATAAATGCGCGTGTCCCCCCGGTCAAAAAAAATGCGCGTTTCTTGGAGGAACGAAGCCAGGTACGCAGGACTCCACACGTAAAACTTCACCCGGCGGGTCACTGGGCTTTATCAGTATCTGGTGGGGCCCGGACCTACATACCAGTGAGACAGGTCGTGTGGGTTATGATCCGATCAGTGTGCACACATAAATTGCATTCAGAGCTAAGGGCCTCAGACTACGTTGTACTATACAGTATATCCGTTTCTTTTGGTAAAATGAAAACGATACTCCATCTGATCCTCATTACTTGATGATAAAATGGATGTCTCTACAACTAATATGTGTCTAGATACATCTATATGAGAGCGTCTGTGTTTGTACTGTGTATCTCAAAAAAATATGGATCGGAGGGAGCATTAAGAGGTGTCAAAAAAACTGCAAACAAACATGGATGTAAGCAGTTGAGTATTAAACCAGTGCGTAAAATACCTTTATATCTCGACCATGTAACAATGAATATGAGAAGTTTTGGGGGTTTGACCATCTGCACTTGTGTTCGCTACAATCGGATCAAAAAAATTGGTCACTTTTACACTTCCTAAAATAAAATGTATTTTTCCCTGAGATTTTACAAGCTCGTACAAGAAAGCATTGACTACATATGGGATATATCACATTTACACTTACAAATCTATGAATATTTCAAAATGTTGAGCTCCATGTAGCTAGGTATAATACAAATCATCGGACCGCACATTGAAACTACCGCAGCATATCACAGTAAATTAAAGTAAAATAAAACATGTCTAACATATACTATATTAGCTAATTAACAAAGTCTCATCACAGGTGTATCCGATCCCCGGTTCCGCTTAATACAAAAACCAAGTTCGAGCATGAACATCAGCGAGAGCACTATCCCGGGTCCAAAAGCGAGCATCTAGTTAATTCAATAAAATATTGAGGTGTTTCGACCCCCTCTTCCTAAAAGCACCGCGGATCATGCATGCAACTAAGGGTGATCAGCACAAAATATTACCCTCTGGGTGGAGGTGTTACAGTCGTAGATCAACACATTCATCAAGGAAGTGTCTTTCACCTCGAAGACGAGAATGTCATCGAGCTGCAGTTCATGCGCCTCTGCAAACCCGAACCAACCATCCTTCAAGACCGGTTCACCCTGGTACTCATCGATGTGCACATACCAGGCGCAGCCTACGCTCGTCTTGAGCTTGATAGGCCTGGGAAGAATCCCTTTCAGACATTGCTTGAATTCTCTGTGTCGGCGGCCGTTACCGCCAGGCAGCTGCCGGTGGAGGGAGGAGGCGAGCCGTTCATGGCAGTCATTAGTGTAAAAGAGGTGAAGTAGGTGGGAGAGATAGAGGGTTCGGGACTGAAGTAATTGTAGTCTGCTCTCTCATTTTTACAAGCATGCGTCCTCAGGCAGATTTTTTTTTTAGATGCGTACTCAGGCTGCTTTGTCAAACCAGGGCCTCAATGAAGCCCAGTTAACTATTTCTCCGCTAAAAGCGCACTATAGCATATCTAGAGGGTCCACGCTTAGTAATTTTGCACGCTGTGGCGCTATTTGCGAAACAGCATGCTATATCGCCCTACTTCATAGTGTTAGCGCGCTATTTTTTTCAGGCAAGTTGCTTTCACTTTTTCGTGGTGATGAACTACAATCTGTTGGTTCCACTTCTAAGTCAGAAGATAATATCGCTCATGCTAATATGTTTTAATAAATAATTTATACTATGTTGTTGCCTTGTGAAATGTTGATGTTAGCCTTCTAAAATACTTGAGATCTATTTCTATATGTGGTTATGTATGTATGATTCAGTCACTTTTGGACTATATATATCTATTCGCTCTAGTAAAATTATTTATTTTTAGGCTATATTTAGTATTATTTTGAAAATGCTATTTAAAATATACCACACTATTACCACGATATAGCGTTCATATCGTTTGAAGGAGGCTGCCGCTAATTCATTTAACACGCTATTTTAAACATTGGTTAAGACGCGTTTGGCGGCCTGCATCCAGGCTGGTGGGGAAATACCGTACCCAAGTGCTTAAAAGATTGCAACTTTTAGCAGGAAAACATTAGGGCACGTCCAACACAGGCGCTACTGCAAGGGGCGTGAAACTCTTTTCACCAGTCCTAGCTACAAGCACCGGAACCAACAGGAAGTCAGTCTGCCATCAGCAATTAGCGCTGTAAGGAGAGTACCTGGAGGATTTTACAATCTTTTCACATTCATTTGTTCTCTATTAGCGCCATATAGTATATAGCATTGTAATGCCCTTATACTCCTCTCAACATTAAAAAAAAGGTGTGCATATACTAATAATAGTTGCTGAAATGAAACTAAAAATAAACAGACATGCACGGTTTACGAAGGATGGAAATACATAGTTCATCACCATCCGTTTAAATAAGATTAGATTACTTCAATGTGGGCTACATACACACTAAAATGAGTAAACAGACACACTCGAAATGGGTCAAGGTATATAAGATTCAGAAAAAAGGAAGAGCATATTAAGATACGGAACAGGTTACTGAATTGTTCAAATATATCGTACAAAAAAGATTATTTTCTCCGTAAAGATTCATGGCTCAGGTTTAGGGTTGCATCAACATGCGGATATTTTTCGGACTAGGCTTAAACCACATTGTCGCCTGTCGGGGAAATCCCCAACCTTCTTTTGGAAGGGTGATAACTCCCATGAGCTCATTTTCCCCTTGCTGCAGGTTACAACGACAAATACAACTAAATGCTGGTTCCCGAAATGCATAGTACGCGATGTACACACAATTTGACCTCATGAATGGAGTCAATTTTCCATCAGGAGCATTGCCATCATTTATCTTCGGGTTCATTGGATAATTCAGTCCAATGAACAGAGAGTGTGTGCCAAGGCTGTCAACTCGACTCCAATTGGGTCCAATCAGGGATAGATCTTTCTCAAAAATATGTATGACAAGGGCAGGACACTCCCGCAGGATAAGGCCATTACCATCATGCAGAACTTCTGCAGGCTCAAGGTGATCATTGCTACGTATATACCGATCTTCATGGATGATCATCAAGCGCTTGCCATCGGCCGATCGAGCTAAAAACCATCTGCCAAATGGATCCTCCATCGGTGATGGGATCACGAATGGCAGGGCAAGGTGTGCATCTGCATTGTAAACGGAGACCAAAAAAAATTAGTGTTTGAATGGCTCAGGAAGACAATAATACCAATAGCTGCAACTTCACATTTGTAGGATCAAATGGAAGATGCAGTCATTATACTTGTATAAAAACTCGAAGAAATAAAGTTGTTCCCATTTGAGATGTATGTTAATTACACTCATATTCATTGATGGTAGATACATGTCTCAACCTTATCTGATCCATGATTGTAAAGCTTTGAGTACATCGAATATTCAAATAAATTGAAAGTTTGCATGCATCAATTGATGAAGAGGCCAGGGCTAAGCTCCTTATTCATATTCCGACAAGAGCATGCAAGTAACTAATTCAGGAATGCATTCATATACTGCAATAATCTGGTTTGGGTTGAGAGATTAGTGCACTGCATATAGTACTGTAATTCGTTTGTAGCAATGGTTCAGTCAGGTTTGGATAATTAAATGGTGCACAGTCATTTGAAAGGTGAAAAAAATCTTATTGAGCAATTAGTTAATTCAGTTACAATATATCATGAATGCGCTTGATATTAAAATTTATTGCGAAGTATATCATATGGATTGAAGAATTACCGGCTTGTGATTGATCCCAACAATATGTGGTGCCGGTCCACCCATCCACCGCAACAATGAAGCCGTTGTGCTCGATGGCGTCACTGTAATCTACACCCCAACTAGCAAGAGAGAATAACCTCCACTCCCGGCTACCATTAGCCAGGTAAGCGAGTCCAGAATTGAATAGAGCGATGAGCTTGTAATCTGAGTAATGTCCAGCTTTTGTCGGCACTTCGCAAATTACAATCTTCAACAAAAACATGGCACGCCCATACGTCATGTACCTTTCAAGAGGCAAGTCAGGGAAGCCAATCCATTCCTCCCGAAAAATGTTGCAAGTTTCCGACGATGGTAGGGAGATTTCTTGGTGCGTGTAGATGTTCGCGAGGAACCAGTTCCCACCACTGTCCACGCCGGCGATCCGGCCGCCGTTCATGCCAACCCGGAATCTATTGTCCATGAACGGCGGGATGGCCGTGCGCCGAGGATGGTCGAGGGGCACAACGTGGTACACCGTGTGGTGCGCACTACTATCATCATAGTGCCAATGGGCAGAATCGGGCATCGCAAGCGGAGGTCCATCCCAATGGTGTAGATTCATGTTGTCGGCGACATGGCGGCACAGCGTTTTGGAGCATGCGGCCAGCCGGACGTCGACTGTAACGTCCAGACTCTGGGCAATGAGATTGAACAGCTCGGCGGGGAGCTTCCCCCAGTCGCCATACAGCTGGTCGTCGTTCGATGCCGCCATGGAGACGAGATGGATTTAAGAGGGCGGAAGCAAGTATGTGTGATTGGAGATTTGTAGGAGAGTCGAGCGGGAAGGAGGAGTGCTGCGGTTCTGCGGAGGGGTGAGAAGAGAAATGTGACGCCCCAAAACCGGTACCATGAGGATCCCAGCGAATCCGCCGGAATCCGCACGATATCGATTTTAGGAGACGCACCACCAAGCGCCTCGTACACGCCAAAGCATGCACGCGATGCGGGTGGAATCAATCACGAGAGGTAACATTACAACAGGATTACAATAGAGCCCACAAGAAACATATATATTACAACAACAACTCCAATGAGTCAAGATACAAATAGATACATCCAAAGATCCAAATCATACAGAAGATCAAATACGTCCGAGTACGGACAAGATACAAATTTGGACTAAGAGTCCTGAAGATAAACAATGGCGTCCATAACCCCGCCTGTGCCAAGCCGGAAGGGTAACCTTGCTAGCGTCGTCTTCATCGAACATATCTTCATACCTGCCCGGTTATATCCCGTAGAAGCAGCAATAAGTACGGGTTCGTACTTAACAAGACTTCAAGACGTATAAGCATTCGTCAACCAGTCATCCTTTGTACTTGAGGCACGCAGGGGACTTAGAAGACGCAAGAGGAACGTCATAGGCAATATGGTGGGGTTAAGCGGCAGCACGCAAGCACTAAAAACCTATAGAGACACTCTACAACAGTCGTCTAATCAGAGAAGATGAGAGAGCGTAACTAACATTTCTATACTCTGCAAACATAACACAGCCGAAGTGTTCCCCGCTCGCAAGGAGGTACTTACAAGGGCACTCACACGGTTGACAAGTTTTAACCATTTATTATTGAAGTTGTGCTAACTTACTACGCAAGTTATTATTAATGAATCAACAGGTGCAAGTTGTCTATGGTCGAGTTATACAGCTCCAAGTCGTCCATAACCGCGGACGCGGCTTATCGATAAGATGTACACCCTGCAGGGGTTGCCCAAATGTACCCACACGCACGATCAACCCAACCGAGCAAAGGAAGGATATCACGACCCGCACTCTCCTTCACGACAACAATGTCTAGGAAGCCACCTAACCAAGTTGAACCCGTATCGAAGTCCGGCCGTATCTCCGAAGCGGACTTAGCTATGTGTGTCAACGTGCTAGGTGGTTTAAACACACACTGGGGCGATAAACCACTTCGCAGAGGCTCCACGACCTATACGTGCATACCAGAAACAAGGGATACAAGGCACCCAGGGGCTTCCCAAAATAAATAAGTAGCAGGCTGGCATGCACGCAACAACAAATGGTAAAACATTGCAAACTAGTTGTGGCCACTGGACAAAGCTGTAGATTCCGATAGGGGAGACCCATAGGCATACCCACGTGTGGTTAGAGCGCTCAGTCTCGGAACAGATAACAGGAACTCGGGATCCTAAGCTTTAAAGAAACACAAGTGAGCCGTCATAAAACGAGCAACTGACCCACCGATGTCTCCGCTAACAATTATTAACAAGTAACCATGATACTCTCAACAGATATATCAATAAACCATGTGTCATGATCCCCAACTGATAACCCGATAACGATAGAGATAACGGTAACAAGATATAAGAAGCACTAGCATGCACTACGACTCGCAAGGCAGACCCGATAACCAAACAACAGCTGTAGGAGGTTGGTGGTTGGTGGTGGCAATATGGGCTTCTTGAGGTAACAAGTGGAAGGGACACGTGACAAGAACGCAACATAAGGATAGCATGAGGGAGAAGGCAAAATAAAATAGGTGAGCGACTTACGGGGGCGTAAGTATAGGGGAAATGCTTGCCTGTTAAAACTTGCCGAGGGACATCCGGAGAACTTGTCGTATCTCACCACACCACTTCGTGATCCTATCCGGGAAGAAGCAAATGCTGGAGCACACAACGGATGCATAACTTACTACTACGGCAAAAGAATCGGCATGCTCATGATATGGTATGCATGCATGACATGGCAAACATGATGCAATGCAAATTATCCATATTAAGCGGGATTGGAATTCTGACAATAAATATTAGGTTCAAGTTATTTTTCTACTTCGCATATTAAATGTCATTAGCATGGCATAACATGGCATGGGTGAGCTACGCTAATTTAAACGGAGCGAGACACCATATCTGGCAATTCCCAGTTACTCCGCATGTAATTATTAGGTGCGGTGCAAACTAGAACGACACGACATGATGTTAGATGAAAACATGCATATGAATGGCATATTTAGATTGTACACGTTTTTCTAATAATTAAAATAGATATATTATTTGTGTCATTTGGATTTACAGAAATAAGAAGTATGAATTTTGGCATATCTGCACAAAGAAGAAACAAGGAAGGCGTTGTATTGCTTCCCCTAAAATTGAGCACATGACCTGTCGTTCGGAGACAAAGGAAACGAAACAGCTACGCTGCTTGCTGATGTCGATGGAAAGGCTCTATGCAAATTGAACCCTCTCTTGCCGTGAGATCTGAACCAAAAAACAGAGAAAAGGAGTTGCTTTAGATGGCCACTGTGAGTGAAGATTTTAACTCAGGTTGCACATGATACCGACCAGGGAAAAGATCAAGACCTTAAGCCACTGGGCTGCTTTGACGATGCTGATTTTGCTTGGCTCATGCGTACAAAGGAACTATCACCAGGCATGGGATCTGAACAACAATAAAGGGGAAAAATGATGGTTTTATTTGACCGGGTTTTGAACCAGGGAGATCACAGCTGAAACGAAGGCACAAACCAGATGGCTACCACGCAGGTGTTGAACGGAAGGAGACGTGCAGCCAAAAGAAGCCAGTTCTGGACGGTGTACCACAACTGACGAAACTGAATAAAATTTGAGCCTTGAAGCTATGGCGAACACACAGAGATGCGCTGGTCGCGGATGGATTCGATCGCTGGGAGCGAACCAGGAGGAGTGGGTGGTCGCAGGGTATGCGCCTGGACGCGCTGAACCTGATGGGGGCGGTACTTGGAGCGGGGAACACCAGGGCGTCGCCGGAGACGGACACCTGCGAAAGAACGGCGATGGTCACCGTCGGGATAAACGCAAGAGAACGAGAGAGAGAGAGAGAGAGAGAGAGCGAGGAGTAGTCTGGGATGACAAGGAGAATACCAAGAACGCGAAACTGCTCTCGGATGTGCCGGGGGAGGTCATACGGCGTCGGGAACATCGATGGACTGCGGCCGCCGGCGCAGGGAATTGGCGACCTTGGGCTTGACTGGAGGCCTCCCGATTCGATTCCTTGCGCGGAGAGGAAGCAGGCGTTCAAGGGGAACTCGTGGCGTCCTCGAGAAGGGTCGGGGACGAACGGAACGGCGAGGCGACGAGGCAGCCATGGTTTCCATGGTTTCCTTTTTCTTCTCTGGTTTTTTTTCTTTCGTGGAGGAGGGGAAAAGGAAACCAGACGGAGTGGGTAGAAACTGCATCGTCTTGCTGGCTCCAGGAGGAAAGATAAAGCAGAGGGAAAGAGAGCAGGTGGGGGGAAGGACTCACGCGAGGCCTGTGCTCGCTGAGAAGACGACAGGGACGAACTAGGTTGCTGAACTTGGCCTAATCGCTGGCTTCTTTGCTTCCGTTTCTCTTCTTGATTCTTCTGCCTTTATTTTTTTTCACAGATTTTTTTCAGAAAAACTAGAGTAGAAAGAAAAGGTGTTGGGGAGAAATATTTAAACATTTTGAAAGAATTTAAGAAACCTTGTACTGTTTTAAAAATAAGTTTTGCAAAATATCCAAAGCTTTATTATTGTTTTGGATTTATTAAAAATAAAAGAGAAGGAGGGTTTTCTTAACAAAACATGCAAAGGTGATAGATGCATGATTATGCACAAAACAAAAAAAGGAACAAACAAATCTAATAGGGGTATTTTCTGGGCCGCTACAAGAAAGCTATGCAAATGGGAGATCTAGAGGATGAAAAAATTTGCTAGCAGCGCTTGGCGAGTGGAGAACGATGATGGGGGAGGGACCCCGGAGGATGGCTGCTTGCGGTCGCTCCTGGGTAGATGTGAGTATAGTTCATGGGTCCATGCGTAGCTAGATGGTTGTCTTCTCCTCATTGTGCTTCATTGTTGGATCTTGTGAGCTGCCTAACATGATCAAGATCATCTATCACGTAATTCTATATGTTGTGTTTGTCGGGATCCGATGGATAGAGAATAATATGTCATGTTAATTATCAAGTTATTATACATGTGTTGTTTATGATCTTGCATGCTCTCACGTTTCTAGTAGAGGCTGCGGCCAAGTTTTTACTTTTAACTCCAAGAGGGAGTACTTATGCTCGATAGTGGGTTCATGCACATTGACACACGGGACAGTGACGAGAAAGTTCTAAGGTTGTGTTGTCTTGTTGCTTGCCACTAGGGATAAAACATTAGCGTAAGTCCGAGGATGTAGTTGTTGATTACATTACGCACCATACTTAATGCAATTGTCTGTTGTTAGCAACTTAATGTTCGGAGGGTTCGGATGATAACTGAAGGTGGACTTTTTAGGCATAGATGCAGTTGGATGGCGGTCTATGTACTTTGTCGTAATGCCCAATTAAATCTCACTATACTTATCATGTCATGTATGTGCATTGTTATGCCCTCTCTATTTGTCAATTGCTCGACTGTAATTTGTTCACCCAACATGCTTTTATCTTATGGGAGAGACACCTCTAGTGAGCTGTGGACCCGGTCCATTCTTTAATCTTGAAATACAAATCTCTTTGCAATACTTGTTTTTACTATTTTCTCGCAAACAATCATCTTCCACACAATACGGTTAATCCTTTGTTACAGCGAAGCCGGTGAGATTGACAACCTCACTGTTTCGTTAGGGCAAAGTACTTTGGTTGTGTTGTGCGAGGTTCCACGTTGGCGCCGGAATCTACGGTGTTGCGCCGCACTACATCCCGCCGCCATCAACCTTCAACGTGCTTCTTGGCTCCTCCTGGTTCGATAAACCTTGGTTTCTTTCTGAGGGAAAACTTGCTGCTGTGCGCATCATACCTTCCTCTTGGGGTTGCCCAACGAACGTGTGAAATACACGCCATCAACCCCCTAACCATAAAGTCGGTCGATCTTACGAAGTCTATTGGTTTCAAACATGGAAATTTCAAGAACCTCCCAAAGCTTCATTTTAGAGTGACTAAAAAAGATCCATGCTTGCCTTTTCATTTTCATGTTTTAAAATTGTTTAAATCTTGGTCGATCAAACCTAGCTATAGTATTCAACCAAGATTCAAATGGGCATAAAATTAAAAAAAACAGAAAATGAAAACCAAAGCACATAGCCTTCTTATGTCATATATAGTAAGAATTCAAGTTGATCGATCAACAAGGTCTAGACATATTCAAAACAGAAAAAGCATGTATCGATCTACCCCTAACCCTTAACTTTGTCTTATGAAGTCAAGCATGAAGAGAAGTGGTTTTGGGTTACAAACATTATATTGAGATTTCAAGATCGAACCCGCCCCAAAAGCTTCATTTTAGAATGACTAAGAAGGATCCAGGCTTGCCTTTTCATTTTCATGTGTTTTAAACTTGCTAAAATCTTGGTCAAACCTAGGACTTGACCAAGATTCAAATGGGCATAAACATTCAGAAAAAATCAAAAAATGAAAACCAAAGCACATAGCCTTCTTATGTCATATATATATAGTAAGCATTCAAGTTGATCGATATGAACAAGGTCTAGACATATTCAAAACAGAAAAAGCATGTATCTACCCCTGGCCCTTAACTATATATGTCTTATGAAGTCAAGCATGAAGAGAAGTGGTTTTGGGTTTCAAACATGGAAATTTCAAAAACTTCCCGCCAAAAGCTTAATTTTAGAGTGAATAAGAAGGATCCAAGCTTAATTACCTTTTCATTTTCAGGATTTATGCTTGTTTAAATCTTGGTCAAACATAGGATTTGACCAACACACATATAGTCTTCTTATGTCATATAGTAAGCATTCAAGTTGATAAATAAGCATGCATGTCTAGACATATTCAAATTAACCCGACAAATCATGTATCTACCCCTAACACCCTAAAGTCTTATGAAGTCAACCATGAAGAGAAGTGGTTTTGGGTTTCAAACATTGAGATTTCAAGAACCCCCCAAAAGCTTCATTCTAGAATGACTAAGAAGGATCCAGGCTTACCTTTTCATTTTATGTTTTAAACTTGTTTAAATCTTGGTCAAACCTAGGATTAAACATTAATTCAGAAAAAACAAAAAAATGAAAATACAACGCACATATAGTCTTCTTATGTCATATAGTAAGCACTCAAGTTGATAAACAAGCATGTCTAGACATATTCAAACCCGACAAATCATGTATCGATCTACCCCCTAACCCTAAACACTCTGTCTTATGAAGTCAACCATGAAGAGAAGTGGGTTTTGGGTTTCAAACATTGAGATTTCAAGAACCCCCCAAAAGCTTCACTTTTGAATGACTAAGAAGGATCCATACTTACCTTTTCATTTTCATGTTTTAAACTTGTTTAAATCTTGGTCAAACCTAGGATTTAACCAAGATTCAATGGGCATAAAAATTCAAAAACCAGAAAATGTACAAAGCACATAGCCTTTTTATGTCATATAATGAGCATTCAAGTTGATAAACATGGTCTAGACATATTAAAACAAGAAAAATCATGTATCTACCATGTCCCTAACCCTAAACTCGATCTGTCTTATGAAGTCAAACATGAAGAGAAGTGGTTTTGGGTTTCAAACATGGAAATTTCAATAACCTCCCAAAAACTTCATCTTAGATTGACTAAGAAGGTTCAATGCTTACCTTTTCATTTTCATGTTTTAAATTAACTTGTTTAAATCTTGGTCAAACATAGGATTGACCAAGATTCAAATGGGCATAAACATTCAACAAAAATTTAAAAATAAGAAACGAACGCACATATAGTCTTCTTATGTCATATAGTAAGCATTCAAGTTGATAAACAAGCATGTGTAGACATATTCAAACCCGACAAATCATGTATCTACCCCCTAACCCTAAACTAGATTTGTCTTATGAAGTCAAGCATGAAGAGAAATGGTTTTGGGTTTCAAACATGGAAATTTCTAGACCCCCCCCAAGCTTCATTTTAGAGTGACTAATTAAGAAGGATTCACGCTTACCTTTTCATTTTCATGTTTTAATCTTGTTTAAATCTTGGTCAAACCTAGGATTTGACCAAGATTCAAATGGGCATAAAAATTCAAAAAAACATAAAAAAATGAAAAACTAAAGCACATAGCCTTCTTATGTCATATATATATAGTAAGCCTTCAAGTTGATGAACAAGGTGTAGACATATTCAAAATAGAAAAAGCATGTATCTACCCCCTAACCCTTAACTCTGTCTTATGAAGTCAGCATGAAGAGAAGTGGTTTTGGGTTTCAAACATGGAAATTTCAAAAACATCCCAAAAGCTTAATTTTAGAGTGACTAAAAAGGATCGAAGCTTACCTTTTCATTTTCATGTTTATGCGTGTTTAAATCTTGGTCAAACATAGGATTTGACCAAGATTCAAATGGGCATAAACATTCAGTAAAAAATAAAAAATAAAAAACCAACGCACATTAGTAGCCCAAAATCGAACAAGTAGTTGGATATTTTTGAACTTGATCTGTAGTAGTGGGCAAAACCCTAGATTAACCGATTTAATCATAGATTCGTAGGTCGATTTTTCTACTTTTTTATTATTACTATGCAGCACATGTGTGTTTGCCCGTCGAGTGAAACTCGAAGGAAAAAAGAGGGATCACTCGGAAGGAGTGAAGAAGGGAGTGCATTATGGTGTCTCCCCTTTTTCGGGTGATGATGTTGACTGTTGTGCAGGTTTTGTCAGTGAGCAGGAGGTGCGAGCGAGCGAGTCGAGCGAGGCCGAGAATGAGAGAGGTTTTTTTTTGTGAGAGGGACAACCGAAGGATCCTGAAGGACCCGTAGACTTCCAATACGCATCCTCATGCGTCTTCTCTTGACAAAGAAGATGGCTGGGAGTTTGCGTACCTACTGCACGTGACTTGTGCTCACTGAAGTGTGGGACCTCACGCATGGGCACCACACGTAAGTGACAGACCCGTTGTGTAAAAACTCGCTTGATTATTATAGTGCATTAGAACAAAGTTACCTATGGACTAAAGGGTAGGAAATCCAAGTTAACTCATTTACATGACATTAATTTTTCCATGAAGCAAAGTTAACACATTATCAATTGGTACATTTTGGAGTGACTAAGAAGGATCCATGCTTACTTATTCGTTTACACGTGTTAAACTTGTTTAAATCTTGCTCAAACCTAGGATTTCACCAAGATTCAAATGGGCAGGAAAATAAAAAAACGGAAAAAATGAAAAACCAATGCACATAGTCTTCTTATGTCATATAGTAAGCATGAAGAGAAGTGGGGTTTTGGGTTTCAAACATGGAAATTTCAAATTGATGAACAAGTTCTAGGCATATTCAAAACAGAAAAAGCATGTATCTACCCCCTAACCATAAAGTCGGTCGATCTTACGAAGTCTATTGGTTTCAAACATGGAAATTTCAAGAACCTCCCAAAAGCTTCATTTTAGAGTGACTAAAAAAGATCCATGCTTGCCTTTTCATTTTCATGTTTTAAAATTGTTTAAATCTTGCTCGATCAAACCTAGCTAGTATTCAACCAAGATTCAAATGGGCATAAAATTAAAAGAAAACAGAAAATGAAAACCAAAGCACATAGCCTTCTTATGTCATATATAGTAAGAATTCAAGTTGATCAACAAGGTCTAGACATATTCAAAACATAAAAAAGCATGTATCGATCTACCCCTAACCCTTAACTTTGTCTTATGAAGTCAAGCATGAAGAGAAGTGGTTTTGGGTTACAAACATTATATTGAGATTTCAAGATCGAACCCCCAAAAGCTTCATTTTAGAATGACTAAGAAGGATCCAGGCTTGCCTTTTCATTTTCATGTGTTTTAAACTTGCTAAAATCTTGGTCAAACCTAGGACTTGACCAAGATTCAAATGGGCATAAACATTCAGAAAAAATCAAAAAATGAAAACCAAAGCACATAGCCTTCTTATGTCATATATATATAGTAAGCATTCAAGTTGATCGATACGAACAAGGTCTAGACATATTCAAAACAGAAAAGGCATGTATCTACCCCTGGCCCTTAACTATATATGTCTTATGAAGTCAAGCATGAAGAGAAGTGGTTTTGGGTTTCAAACATGGAAATTTCAAAAACTTCCCGCCAAAAGCTTAATTTTAGAGTGAATAAGAAGGATCCAAGCTTAATTACCTTTTCATTTTCAGGATTTATGCTTGTTTAAATCTTGGTCAAACATAGGATTTGACCAACACACATATAGTCTTCTTATATATGTCATATAGTAAGCATTCAAGTTGATAAATAAGCATGCATGTCTAGACATATTCAAATTAACCCGACAAATCATGTATCTAGCTACCCCTAACACCCTAAACTCTGTCTTATGAAGTCAACCATGAAGAGAAGTGGTTTTGGGTTTCAAACATTGAGATTTCAAGAACCCCCCAAAAGCTTCATTCTAGAATGACTAAGAAGGATCCAGGCTTACCTTTTCATTTTATGTTTTAAACTTGTTTAAATCGTGGTCAAACCTAGGATTTGACAAGATTCAAATGGGCATAAACATTAATTCAGAAAAAACAAAAGTATGGAGCTTGGGTCCTTCTTGAAATTAAGCTTGGGTCCTTCTTAGTCACTCTAAAATTAAGCTTTTGGGATGTTTTTGAAATTTCCATGTTTGAAACCCAAAACCATTTCTCTTCATGCTTGACTTCATAAGACATAGTTAAGGGTTAGGGGGGTAGATACATGCTTTTATGTTTTGAATATGTCTAGACCTTGTTCATCAACTTGAATGCTTATTGTATATATATGACATAAGAAGATAGGCTATGTGCTTTGGTTTTCATTTTTTGATTTTTTTGAATGTTTATGCCCATTTGAATCTTGGTCAAATCCTAGGTTTGACCAAGATTTAAGCAAGTTTAAAACACATGAAAATGAAAAGGTAAGAATGGATCCTTCTTAGTCATTCTAAAATGAAGCTTTTGGGGGGTTCTTGATATCTCAATGTTTGAAATCCAAAACCACAACTTCTCTTCATGGTTGACTTCATAAGACATAGTTTAATTAGGGTTAGGGGTAGATACATGATTTGCCAGGTTTGAATATGTCTAGACCTTGTTTATCAACTTGAATGCTTACTATATGACGATAGAAGCAAAGTTTCTTGACAAGCAAATACAAATAATTAACTTGGCATGGATCTTGGAGAAGTCGTCAGTAATTGCCTGGCTTCGTCAGCCACGGATTATCATTCTTCGGGCTCTGCTGATCACTCTTCTTCGTCGTCCACGGATCATCACTCTTCTGCTCATCATCAGTCCACTTCCTCCGCCAATAATCACTACTCTTCGGCGCATCAGTACTCTCCAGCCAGTGCTCATCATTCATCTTCCTCCGCATGCCATGAGGGGGACTTGCCTGCTGGGTGTTGTCGCCGGAAGCTGGTGCCTTCAAGCTTGCTAGTTCAGCCTGCACGCTTGCAAGTTCAGCATTTAACCTTGCTATTTCAGCTGCAGCATTTTTCTGTGCACGTTCAGCTTTGATCTCTGCTGCATTGCATTTGTAACACACTTTTCCCCTCAGCGTGTCTTCCTTCTTGCAACCGGGGCAAAACACAAGGTAACGCAGGAAGAACCATATCTTAACGTAGAGCTGGTAGCTCACGTAAGCATCTTTAGCCGCATACTCCAGTGTTTAAATCGACAACGGCCGCTCTTCCCAGTAATTGTGCCTCTCTGTAGGGAATTTGTTCTTCATCTCGCTGTACGACTCGTCGATGATGCTAGTTGCAAGACTAGCCATTCCATCCCTCATTAAATATCCTCTCGTCGTTGCGACCTTTGACGTGGACCAATTCCCTGGATATCGATCCAGTTCTTACTTGGAATTATAATATTCTCGAAATATAACTTTACAAAATCTTGTCTCTTGTCAACGGTGCAGTAACACAATTCCTTGATCTTGAAAGAATGAGCGCAGCAGCGCCTTACATTCCCCGTTGGTCCCGAAAGCAAAAAATTTAGTACTTGTGAGATCAACACTCTTGAATAAAATTTGGGACTACGAAGCTAGTCTATGCAATCTCATAGCTTGAATATAAAATTTGAAACTACATAAGTTTAGTAAGTTCATGATCAAAAGTCTGAAAATTATCTAGTCATAATTCATTTGGTACTAATAGAATGCATGAACAACACTTTTATGAAATGTGTAAGTGCATTTGTTTAGTCATTGAAATTTCATTTTGCATCATATAATTTTGAAACTAACAAAAGTCTATTAAATGCAAGATCAAGACTCCGGAAATTTGCTTGTGATAATTAATTTGGTATAATGAAATACAAGTACATGCTAGATGAGCATATGGATAGATTCAATTTGATGCAAAAATTTAGTACTTCCGAGATCAACACTTGAATAAAATTTGGGAATACGAATGTTTAGTCTATGCAATCTCATAACTTGAATAAAATTGACATGAGTTTAGTAAGTGCATGATCAAGAGTCTGAAAATTATCTAGTCATAATCCATTTGGTACTAAAAGAATGCATGACCAACACTTTTATGAAATGTGTAATTGCAATTTTTTAGTCACCGAAATATCATTTAATTTGCATCATATAATTTTGAAACTAACAAAAGTCTATTAAATGCAAGATCGGGACTCCGGAAATTTGCTTTGTGATAATTAATTTGGTATAATGAAATCCAGTACATGCTAGTCGAGGGTGACTTGGTTCATCATGCACTAGCGATTAACTAAAATCAGAAGCAAGATTAACTAAATCAGAGCAAGATTAAGGTCTACAAACCAGGAATAGTGGCAGTACGAGGACGTGGTTCTTCATGGAGAGTTGAACGACGGCGAGGTAGTTTTCTAGTTCGTGGTTGGGGTCCTCCGGAGTGTACTCGAGATCCAATCCTACAAATTTGTTCTCGTTTTCTTCCGCATACCACCGCGCGTACATCTCCATGTAGTTGCTCATCGTCTGCTCCTCGTTTGTGTAGACAACATCGATCTCCTTGCCACCATGGACGGTGAAGGTCCTAATCTGAGTAAAGGGCTGGATGGCTGACGGCGGAGGAGGCAGAAGCGGTTGCGGAACAGAGGAAGAGGAAGAAGAAGCGTCCATGGCGCAGAGAATGAAGCGGCGAGAATGAAGCGGCGAGAATGAAGAAGCGGCAAGAACTGTCAAGAATGGCGCGGAGGAACAGAGGAGGAAGAAGAGGGTTTTTCGTATAGTGGGAGTGGAACCGTCAAGAAGCGGAGAGGCGGAGGATGCAGAATTTATTACCGGAAATCCATTTTACCTGCTGGCCCCTAATCCACATAAAATTACCGGAAATGGCCCAACCCAGTGGTTTCTACTGCTAGATGGCCCCACACATCAGTGGGTGCCATTTTGCCCCACCCACCCCAAAATGTCCTATACCAAAAGCAACTTTCTCCCCTGTCTCACTCTCTCTCTCCCAACCCAGCCGCCACTGCCGCCTCTTCCTCTCCCAACTCCGTAGGCCACCGCCTCCGCCCCCGTCAAGCAGCATCGCCTCCGTCGGCC
Source organism: Lolium rigidum (assembly GCF_022539505.1). Lineage (NCBI taxonomy): Eukaryota > Viridiplantae > Streptophyta > Magnoliopsida > Poales > Poaceae > Lolium > Lolium rigidum. The sequence continues at coordinate 144,522 of NW_025900233.1, forward strand.
GAAGCTCCACTGCCTCCGTCGGCCGAAGCTCAGGTTTGGGGGATGAGCGGGGGATTTTCTAGGGTTTGCCGTACTTAATCTCGGGGGATTTTGGGGTTTCTTTTGTCCGAGCGGCGATTTTCTTAGGGTTTGATCGATTCAAAGTAGATGCTAGTGCTAGCTAGAGTAGATTTTCCTGGTTTAGATTGATTCAAAACATGTGCTAGTGCAGCTAGTGCGAATGTCAATCCGAACCTAAACAACCCAACTTAGTTTTAATTAATGTGTAATTAATAGTTTCATAGTTCTCAAATTGTTCACTGCTTGTTATTAGGTCGACACCATGGACCCCTATGATTATGAAGTTGCCATTTTGGTCCCATCCAAGAAGCCCGTTGAGGCCATCGACATCAGCTCATCCTCCGAAGGTGAGGATGGTGCTCCAGATAGGGTTCACGTTAAGCAAGAGGAAGCTGATGATGCTGCAGCAATGGATTGTGCAGCTGACCATGAGGAAGTTGCTCCTCCTCCTCCTACTGATGTCCATCTGACTCGTCGAGGTAAAAAATATATATAGATGCAGGATATAGGTCAAATGCTTAATTAGTCTCGGTTTGGCATAATAGCTAGTCAATTTGTAGCATTCAAGGAATACTTCAGTTTCTATAAATACTGTTGGTTTGATATACTTCAATTTTAGGAAAACTTTAAACTAGGCCTTATTCCCTGGTTTCCTTATATGTAGGTCCCAGGATAGAGGCACGTGAGGAATGGGATGACTTTTGCATGTATCCCAATCTAGTGGAAATGAATCCTACACAAGTTGAAACCCTGAGATTTCTTGTTGACCAAAAGCGCCCCGAAATTCGTTTTTATGTGTGCACTATAAAGAGTGCAAGTACCGTGGAAGGCAGTTCCATAATGGTAAATAATTACTCCATCTCAAGGATGTTTTTGCATCTTTATATGTTGACAATTAATGACTTCATCTGAACGAAGTTTTGCATCTTATAATCTGCAGTACTTCAACCGGAAGTTTACCAAGCAGTACATCTCGAAGAATATGCACCTTCCAGATAATGACTTTCAAGTCTCTTACGATGAGAGACATTGTGTGAAAGTGAGGATTTTCCAGGGCAAAGGGAGGGTTGACGGTGCAGTGATCACAACTAACTGGAAAGCTGTGGTGCAGAAGAGCGAGATGAAGGAAAATGATATCTTTGTGTTTTGGTTCCGCATTCGCGCCCGGGGCGGTCTCATGTTGCATGTCAGGAAGCTCGAGAAATGAGCTAGCAGGCTGAACCTCTCTAATTAAGCTAGTAGTACTATATATATGTGTGTATGAGCTCAAGTAATATGAGCGTTGAAACTCTTATCGATCTGGTACTATCTAATGGCCTCGTTGGTCTATGTAATGTGCTCAAGTAAATGAGCGTTGAAGGACCCGTAGACTTCCAATACGCATCCTCATGCGTCTTCTCTTGACAAAGAAGATGGCCGGGAGTTTGCGTACCTACTGCACGTGACTTGTGCTCACTGAAGTGTGGGACCTCACGCATGGGCACCACACGTAAGTGACAGACCTGTTGTGTAAAAACTCGGTTGATTATTATAGTGCATTAGAACAAAGTTACCTATGGACTAAAGGGTAGGAAATCCAAGTTAACTCATTTACATGACATTAATTTTTCCATGAAGCAAAGTTAACACATCTATCAATTGGTACATTTTGGAGTGACTAAGAAGGAGCCATGCTTACTTATTCGTTTACACGTGTTAAACTTGTTTAAATCTTGCTCAAACCTAGGATTTCACCAAGATTCAAATGGGCAGGAAAATAAAAAAACGGAAAAAATGAAAAACCAATGCACATAGTCTTCTTATGTCATATAGTAAGCATTCAAGATGATAAACAAGGTCTAGACATATTCAAACCAGACAAATCATGTATCTACTCCCTAACGACCCTAAACTATGTCTTATGAAGTAAGGCATGAAGAGAAGTGGTTTTGGGTTTCAAACATGGAATTTTCAAAAACCTCCCAAAAGCTTCATTTTAGAGTGACTAAGAAGGACCGAGAGGCTTACCTTTTCATTTTCATGTTTTAAACTTGTTTAAATCTTGGTCAAACCTAGCTAGTATTTGACCAAGATTCAAATGGGCATAAAATTCAAAAAAATCAGAAAAATGAAAAACCAAAGCACATAGCCTTCTTATGTCATAAAGTAAGAATTCAAGTTGATCAACAAGGTCTAGACATATTCAAAACAGAAAAAGCATGTATCGATCTACCCCTAACCCTTAACTCGTCTTATGAAGTCAAGCATGAAGAGAAGTGGTTTTGGGTTACAAACATTATATTGAGATTTCAAGATCGAACCCCCCAAAAGTTGCTTCATTTTAGAGTGACTAAGAAGGATCCAGGCTTACCTTTTCGTTTTCATATTTTAAACTTGTTTAAATCCTGGTCAAACCTAGGATTTGACCAAGATTCAAATGGGCATAAAATTCAAAAAAAATAGAAGAATGAAAAACAAAAGCACATAGTCTAGCTTCTTATGTCATATAGATAGTAAGCATTCAAGTTGATAAACAAGGTTTAGACATGTGTTCAAACCAGACAAATCATGTATCTACCCCCTAACCATAAACTCTCGGTCGATCTTATGAAGTCTAGCATGAAGAGAAGTCGTATTGGTTTCAAACATGGAAATTTCAAGAACCTCCCACGAGCTTCATTTTAGAGTGACTACAAAAGATCCAGGCTTGCCTTTTCATTTTCATGTTTTTAAATTGTTTAAATCTTGGTCAAACCTAGCTAGTATTTGACCAAGATTCAAATGGGCATAAAATTAAAAAAACCAGAAAAATGAAAAACCAAAGCACATAGCCTTCTTATGTCATATAAAATAAGCATTCAAGTTGATAAACAAGGTCTAGACATATTCAAAATAGAAAAAGCATGTATCTACCCCTAACCCTTAACTTTGTCTTATGAAGTCAAGCATGAAGAGAAGTGGTTTTGGGTTTCAAACATGGAAATTTCAAAAACTTCCCAAAAGCTTAATTTTAGAGTGACTAGGAAAGGATCCAGGCTTAACTTTTAATTTTCATGTTTCAAGTTTGTTTAAATCTTGGTCAAACCTAGGATTTGACCAACAAGATTCAAATGAGCATAATAATTCAGAAAAAAACAAAAAAACCAAAGCACATAGTCTTCTTACGTCATATATATAGTAAGCATTCAAGATGATAAACAAGGTCTAGACATATTCAAACCCGACAAATCATGTATCTACTCCTAACCCTAAACTCTGTCTTATGAAGTCAACCGTGAAGAGAAGTGGTTTTGGGTTTAAACATTGAGATTTCAAGAACACCCAAAAGCTTCATTTTTAGAATGACTAAGAAGCGGATCCAGGCTTACCTTTTCATTTTCATGTCTTAAACTTGTTTAAATCCTGATCAAAACTAGGATTTGAACGAGATTCAAATGGGTATAAAAAATAAAAAAACGCACATATCCTTTTTATGTCATATAATGCATGAGCACTCAAGTTGATAAACATGGTCTAGACATATTCAAACTAGAAAAATCATGTATCTACCCTGCTGGCCCTAACCCTAAGAAGGATCCAGGCTTACCCTTTTCATTTTCATGTGTTTTAAACTTGCTTAAGTCTTGGTCAAACCTAGGATTTGACCAAGACTCAAATGGGCATAAAAACTCAAACCCGATAAACATTCACCTTTTTCTATATAGTTAGGGTTAGGGTTTATGGTTTATAGAGATCGATGCACATATTTTCATTTCACATTTGTGATGTACAATAATACATAGGTAAGATTCCAAGCATGACCTTTGTTAGAATAACCTTTAACGTGTTCTCTCACCGGCCTTTAGATTCAAATGGGCATAAACATTCATAAAAAATCAAAAAAATGAAAAACCAAAGCACATAGTCTTCTTATGTCATATAGTAAGAATTGAAGTTGATAAACAAGGTCTAGACATATTCAAACCAGCCAAATCATGTATCTACACCTAACCCTAAACTTTATCTTATGAAGTCAAGCATGAAGAGAAATGGTTTTGGGTTTCAAACATGGAAATTTCAAAAACCTCCCAAAAGCTTCATTTTAGAGTGACTAAGAAGGATACAGGCTTACCTTTTCATTTTCATGTTTTAAGTTTGTTTAAATCTTGGTCAAACCTAGGATTTGACCAACAAAATTCAAATGAGCATAAAAATTTAGAAAAAAATCAAAAAAATAGAAAAGAAAAACCAAAGCACATAGTATTCTTAAGTCATATATATAGTAAGCATTCAAATTGATAAACAAGTTCTAGACATATTCAAACCCGACAAATCATGTATCTACCCCTAACCCTAAACTCTTTCTTATGAAGCCAACCATATGAAGAGAAGTGGTTTTGGGTTTCAAACATTGAGATTTCAAAAAAAACCAAAAGCTTCATTTTAGAATGACTAAGAAGGATCCAGGCTTACCTTTTCATTTTCATGTGTTTTAAACTTGCTTAAATCTTGGTCAAACCTAGGATTTGACCAAGATTCAAATGGGCATAAACATTCGAAAAAAATCAAAAATTGAAAACCAAAGCACATGAATCTTCATACACACTATAGTCCGTCTTGTGAAGACATTTTGTTTTTTACTACCCTATGTCCCTATCACAGGTTTCTTATTTTCCCTGTCAACTAGTACACCTATAAGCACTCAATGCGGAAGGGTTTCATTTTTGAGGTTTTCTTCATTTTCATTTATTTATTTCAAAACCAGGTAAAAATGGTCGACATGATTATCCATGCAAAGGGGTCGAATATTTCTAGGCAGCACATGTGTTTGCCCGTCCAGTGAAACTCGGAGGAAGAGGGATCACACGGAAGGAGACGAAGGGAGAGAAGTGAGTGGGGCCCTCTTATTTATGGTGTCTGACCTTTTTCAGGGTTTGTCACTGCGCAGGAGGTGCGAGCGAGCGAGCGAGGCCGATAATGAGAGAGATGTTTTTTCTTTTTTTGAGAGAGAGAGGGACAACCGAAGGATCCTGAAGGACTCGACTTCCAATACGCACCGAGAGCACAGTTTACAACAAGACACAGAATAAACAGGAAATTTCATCTAAATCCCTAACTTTTACATGGAAGACCCCCAAAGGTGTATCAAAAAAGGCAATCGAAAAGCATGGATTGTTCATCTTTTTCTATATAGTTAGGGTTAGGGTTTATGGTTTATAGAGATGCACATATTTTCATTTCACATTTGTGATGTACAATAATACATAGGTAAGATTCCAAGCATGACCTTTGTTAGAATAACCTTTAACGTGTTCTCTCACCTTTAGATTCAAATGGGCATAAACATTCGAAAAAAATAAAAAAAATGAAAAACCAAAGCACATAGTCTTCTTATGTCATATAGTAAGAATTGAAGTTGATAAACAAGGTCTAGACATATTCAAACCAGTCAAATCATGTATCAACACCTAACCTAAACTTTATCTTATGAAGTCAAGCATGAAGAGAAATGGTTTTGGGTTTCAAACATGGAAATTTCAAAAACCTCCCAAAAGCTTCATTTTAGAGTGACTAAGAAGGATACAGGCTTACCTTTTCATTTTCATGTTTTAAACTTGTTTAAATCCTGGTCAAAACTAGGATTTGAACGAGATTCAAATGGGTATAAAAATATAAAAAACGCACATAGCCTTTTTATGTCATATAATGCATGAGCACTCAAGTTGATAAACATGGTCTAGACATATTCAAACTAGAAAAATCATGTATCTACCCTGGCCCTAACCTTAAACTCGTATTATGGAGTCAAGCATGAAGAGAAGTGGGGTTTTGGGTTTCAAACATGGAAATTTCAAATTGATGAACAAGTTCTAGGCATATTCAAAACAGAAAAAGCATGTATCTAGCCCCTAACCATAAAGTCGGTCGATCTTACGAAGTCTATTGGTTTCAAACATGGAAATTTCAAGAACCTCCCAAAAGCTTCATTTTAGAGTGACTAAAAAGATCCATGCTTGCCTTTTCATTTTCATGTTTTAAAATTGTTTAAATCTTGCTCGATCAAACCTAGCTAGTATTCAACCAAGATTCAAATGGGCATAAAATAAATAAAAAACAGAAAATGAAAACCAAAGCACATAGCCTTCTTATGTCATATATAGTAAGAATTCAAGTTGATCAACAAGGTCTAGACATATTCAAAACAGAAAAGCATGTATCTACCCCTGGCCCTTAACTATATATGTCTTATGAAGTCAAGCATGAAGAGAAGTGGTTTTGGGTTTCAAACATGGAAATTTCAAAAACTTCCCGCCAAAAGCTTAATTTTAGAGTGAATAAGAAGGATCCAAGCTTAATTACCTTTTCATTTTCAGGATTTATGCTTGTTTAAATCTTGGTCAAACATAGGATTTGACCAACACACATATAGTCTTCTTATGTCATATAGTAAGCATTCAAGTTGATAAATAAGCATGCATGTCTAGACATATTCAAATTAACCCGACAAATCATGTATCTACCCCTAACACCCTAAACTCGTCTTATGAAGTCAACCATGAAGAGAAGTGGTTTTGGGTTTCAAACATTGAGATTTCAAGAACCCCCCAAAAAGCTTCATTCTAGAATGACTAAGAAGGATCCATGCTTACCTTTTCATTTTATGTTTTAAACTTGTTTAAATCTTGGTCAAACCTAGGATTTGACAAGATTCAAATGGGCATAAACATTAATTCAGAAAAAAACAAAAAATGAAAATACAACGCACATATAGTCTTCTTATGTCATATAGTAAGCATTCAAGTTGATAAACAAGCATGTCTAGACATATTCAAACCCGACAAATCATGTATCGATCTACCCCTAACCCTAAACACCATGTCTTATGAAGTCAACCATGAAGAGAAGTGGTTTTGGGTTTCAAACATTATTGAGATTTCAAGAACCCCCCAAAAGCTTCACTTTTGAATGACTAAGAAGGATCCAGACTTACCTTTTCATTTTCATGTTTTAAACTTGTTTAAATCTTGGTCAAACCTAGGATTTAACCAAGATTCAAATGGGCATAAAATTCAAAAAAATCAGAAAAATGAAAAACCAAAGCACATAGCCTTCTTATGTCATAAAGTAAGAATTCAAGTTGATCAACAAGGTCTAGACATATTCAAAACAGAAAAAAGCATGTATCGATCTACCCCTAACCCTTAACTCTGTCTTATGAAGTCAAGCATGAAGAGAAGTGGTTTTGGGTTACAAACATTATATTGAGATTTCAAGATCGAACCCCCAAAAGCTTCATTTTAGAATGACTAAGAAGGATCCAGGCTTGCCTTTTCATTTTCATGTGTTTTAAACTTGCTAAAATCTTGGTCAAACCTAGGACTTGACCAAGATTCAAATGGGCATAAACATTCAGAAAAAATCAAAAAATGAAAACCAAAGCACATAGCCTTCTTATGTCATATATATATAGTAAGTAATATGTATCTAAAAATGATTTGTGGGGACTTGTAGGACCAAGTTATAACACACCTACAATTCAAATTTGATTTACTTTCAATAAATCAGCATACAGTCATTTAAATGTGCGAAACTAGCTAGAAAGCACTAAAAACCGTAAATTTGGGAATTGACATTAAAATATGGCCTAATTTATTTTAAAAATGTAGATGCGCCATTTTGACCCATATTTTATCTACCCCATGCACAAAATAAACATATTTTATCATCTAGAACATGAAAAACGATTTTTTATACCGAAAACTTGAAAAAGTCTAGTCATCAACAGTGTTAGAAATGGCCGGATGCACCACCATGCCCAATTAGGGAACACTATAACAAAGCTGTCCAGGGAGAATCAAACTTGGTAATATTAACTATGAGATTGAACAAAACGTTATATTTGGTTTACCCTTTGAACCTCCTAACTTACCACAACATTGACTTCTTAATTTTATTTACAAATAGATATTTTAATATCCCATTGTTGTGCAATAATATATGTTTTTATCTCAAATCAATTAGCATTTGATTTTAAAAAACTACCATAATAATTTATGAGAAAGCGTTGAACAAGTTTCATAATGTAATTTTATACTTGATATGACCAATAATAGACTTAAATTAAATTGGATTTCAAAGTTCAGATTTTATAAGCGAATAGAGTTTCATGTTGCGGACTATGTATTAGCTTGACGGGCACCCCTAGAATAAAGTAGGCCGGTCACTTACGTGTGGTTCCCATGCGTGTAGGTCCCACACATCAGTGAGCACAAGTCACGTGCGGTAGGTAGTTAAACTCCCAGCAATCTTCTTTGTCAAGTAAAGACGCATCGTCAAGACTCTCTCTCTCTCTCCCATTTGTCGCTGAAAAAAAAAATTAGACGGGCGCGTAGCCTGCACTGCAGGTCTACAGAACTGAAACCCTGTGTGCCAGTCAACATCACTCACCGAAAAAAGTGAAGCATTTCTTTTCACCATAAATAACAGCGGCCCCGTGAGGCACTGCTCTCCCTTTCTCTTTCTCCTTCCGTGTGATCCCTTTTGCACCTTTTATCCTTTGCACGAAACTCCACTTATTGTTGTCATTGTTGCACGTAACACTCAGCTTAACCCGTTCTTTTGCACATATCACCAACTCATGTATTTGTTGCACAAAGGTCTAAATCTCTCGGCTAAGCTACTTTTCTCTAAGGGCTCCTTTGATTCAAAGGATAGAAAAAGCATAGGAATAGGAAAGTCATAGGATTAAATGGCATGTCTATTTGAATCCCATAGGAAGATGAAGTATGTTTGATTGAAGCAAAAAGGAATTTTTCATGAGGTATGAGCTAATGATTTTTTCCTATAGGAATTACACTACAAGATTTCCATAGGAATTTTTCCTATAGGATATATTCGTATGAATCAAACAACATGTATAGGAAAATTTTCCATAGGAACCAAATCCTACACAATTCCTATGCAAATCCTATGAATCAAAGGAGCCCTAAATCTGATGGCCGGGACCTAGAAGGTAGTGGTAATATCCATTGTCATTGTGTAGTGTGTTTTTAGAACTCTAAAAGAATATGAAAATATTTTAGCAATTGAAATAATATAAATTAACTAATATGGGATATTCATGAAATATATTTTCTACTATCCGGCCAATAGCGAGTGTCATGAAATATATTCATTGTAAACTTAGTGATAATCACTCGAGTTTGATATGAATGGCCTAGCTAGCTATGGGCATCTCCCACTATATATGTTGTCCACACGACCAACCAACAAGCAAAAGGTATTCCATGAGGAAAGTTTCTTATGGGTGACTTTCGTCTCTGCCGCAAAACACGCGCCGAAATTGTTGGCGCGTCCCATTTTCAAGCTACCCCAAAACCTGCGGTTTGCCCGTCGGCCTATAAAACTTCGGTCAACAGAGGATATTTCCCTGCAGAGCACAATTCGAACACCACATCTTTCTCATGCTTCTACCAGTGCACACTCCCACGACGACGGCCGTGCCTACCGCCCCTCCTCACCATCATCGCCTCCTCACCGGCCACCGTAGTGACCGACCACGTTTTACCGGCGGACCTCCCTTGCCGTCTAGCAAGCCGGATTTGCTTCCTCGACGCCGACGTTGACCGCGCCATATCTCGCTCCGGATCCGCTTCCCCGACTCGTAGTCCACCTCACCGGAGATCGAGATGGGCAAAAACGCGGCCCCAAAGTCGACCACCCCCAACCAAAGAGTAAATCCGCCCCGGCCTCGTACGAAGGTTGATGAATACTTTACATGTCCGCTTTTGTTATATGCATTTGATTTCTGACACTAGTTTTCGTTGCTTTCTTGCAATGCATTCTTGCTGATATTAGATCGGTGTAGATAGTTGTTTGCCGCGTAGCTATATGAGATTTCAACCTTACATCCGCCGATCGAGAGGAAGATCGAGGTTATGTCCGCTTTCGCTATGCATTTCTTTTCCGAGAATCACTTCTGTGTGATATATTTTGGGGGTTTGAAGTATGCATTTTACAAAGGTTATGATAGCAGTCAAGCTAGCAGAGCAATTTGTTGATAGTATTAAACTGCCTGTATTTTTTTTATCTCGGAACTCGTTGATCGTAACCTTACATCCGCTGATGAAGAGGCAGAGCTTATGTCCGCTTTCGTTACGCTTTTCTTTTCCAAATATCACATCTGTGCGGTACTTTTTTGGGGTTTGAAGTATACTACCTCCACCCCAAACCCGAAGGCTTATTTTTAAAAGTCAAACCAAGTAAAGTTTGACCAAACTTTCGTAACAATCTATCAAGAAATATAATATTTCGTAGATACCGTACGAAAATATATTCGTTATCTATTTAATGATATTAAATTTGTATTTTGCATGTTAATAATGATTTTTGGTAAAAACTTCGGGATGGTGGTAGTACGTTTTACAAAGGTTATGATAGCAGTGAAGCTAGCAGAGCAATTTATTGATAGTATTAAACTGCCTGTATTTTTTCTATTTGCAACTCTTTGTGCGCCATGTGGAATTGCATGCTCTAGCCAGTTCATCCAATGAGGTTTTATCACTTAACACCAGAAGTTCGGGATTTTATTTTATCACAGAACCACAACCCTATAAATTTGTATCACAAAACACCAACATTTGGGGTAATTGTTTCGCAGAATACATGATCTCTGTTTGATAGCCCATTAGTGACTTCAGGCCACCGTCAGTTTAAGAGTGACAACAGGTGAAAGACAATTAGACTTTATTTTGTGGTATTTTCTGTTAAACGCTAAATACAAAGCTGTTTGTCAACACTAGTAGTTTAATCTTATGTCCAGACAGTTCAAAAAAATCTTATGTCCAGGGTAGTTGTATTGGTACACATTATCAAAACCTTATGCTGGTACAGAATATATTACCCAAATCTCATGTTCTTGTGTGGTTATAATTTCAATGAATATTTGTCATATGGTAATTCATTTTGTGTGTAGCATATGTAACAAGTGTGACTCATATTCTCATTTCCACAGAGTGTCTACAAAATTTCACACCAAAATTCATTTGTTTGTAGCAAACATGCTCACGTACTGTAAATTGGTGTCACGCCGTAGGGTGATGCTCTTGTCAAGCCAACTAATGACAAATAATGTGTTATGTGAAATAATTTCCCCAAATGTTGGTGTTTTGTGATAAAAAATCCCCAACTTGTGGTGCTAAGTGATAAACCGCTCATTCAATAGACCGAGCCTTAGGCATGTATCATTAGATATTTTTTTAGGAAGGCTGGAAATATTTATTTTGAATACTCGCGTTGCTACTTGCTAGGATTTGAACTCGGGACCTTGTAGGTCCGATACCATTTCGAATTGCATGCTCTAGCAAGTTCATCCAATAGACCGATCGGTTGGAACTTGGAAGACCCTAGGCAATTATATTAAGCACACGCCATTCCATATGGTTAACCATTGGCATGAAATGACACTTATATGTGTTTGAGTGTATATGTGGATTGCTTAGCCCTTTCCATCAGTTCGGACTTTTGGTTGCGTTGGCTACTGCATGAAGCTTGACATTCATACTTATCCTAAAAATTGTTGTTGCTGCCCTCTGTTGCCCAACGTAAATTATTTTTGAGCCATAATTTGTTTGCCCTTTCCATCAGTCCGGACTTCCGGTTGCGTTGGCTAGTGCATGAAGCTTGACAATATGAACATCAATTATTTTTGAGCCATAGTTTGTTTGTCATTACACCTTTTGAGCAGTCTCACTGCTACTATTAATTTGTTCTTACATGCACAGTTCCATGATAAATCTCATCTCGCATTTCTCGCCAATGCATGTTAGGTCTTCCACTCGAGAATGAGTACGAAGAGCAACGGAGGCAAACTATCCTGCATAATAGCCGAGTTGCAGCCTCGTTGGGCCTAACACTACATCCTTCTACAAGGTCTAGTGCAAAAACGCCACCCACGTCCCTCACAAAGGATACGGAACATTCCTCTGATTCAGAATTTGATCCCGCTGATTGTGATGGCGAGCCGACTCAGGAAGATGCCCCGGTCGACTATCCTCTCGCAACACAACAAGGTGAGTTTTCTCTGTCCCGTCATCGAATTATTTGTCCCAACTTCCATTTGTTGTATCCCAGTCCTACCAAATATGTTACCCATGCCATGTTCAATCTCATTACTACATTTTTCCTGCTTAGTTAACGCATCATATATGTTTTTGCATATGTTGCCTTACTCGTTTTTCCATTCCATCCGCATATCATCATCATATAATATTGTACATTGAAATATCATTTATGTGTGACGAGCATCCGCAGATTCGGGCAAGAACTTTTCAAGAACGAACAGGAGGAAGAACACTCAACAGGAACCTCAGGCTGATACCGGAGGATGGGTGACAGTGCGTAATAAAAAAAAGGTTAAGCCTGATGCTCGTGCTGCTCCTCCTATTACAAGGTCTAACAAAAGACTGACACGAGGTGGCGAACAGGCCGAGAATGATAACAGTAAAAGGTCTCGTAAAAACCACAAACCATCGAATCAGACAGAAGTAGCCCCAGCATGTACCAGCCCACACATTCCACAACCACCAGTTGCCAATATTGTTTCTCAGCAACAATTGCCAACAGAACCAGTTTCCACAGCAAATTCGAGCCAACAATTGGCATCATCGGGAGTGGTGGTAGGTAATAATGGCCAAGGACACATGATGCTAGTCCCAGATGATACAGCCTCAAATGTCCAAACAGTGCTGCCACAACACCAGCGAACTGGTGATGATCTCCCTCCGACCCTTAGTCCCGCGAAAGACAACTCCTCTCCCGATGACGAGACCCACGCCAAAAAAGGTAATACTTTTTTCAAGACTTGTAGTTTAATGCTCCCTTATGTATCTATATACCATGATAGCTTGATGTAATGATTAACTTGGTAGGTTCGCCACGATCAATAAAAACGAGGGGGCCAACGGTAGGAAGAAAACTTGCAGCTAAGATTTCCGGAATGGGTTCAAGATTTCGCATCACATCTATTGTAGGTGGCGAAGGCCACTTCATCCGCATGAATCTTCATATCTTGTATCACATATTGGCTATTTTATCGGGAATGAACTTCCTACCTTCCCATTGTGGAAGCAGCACGTTGACACCCCTTCACAGTTCGAGAGTTTAGTGCATAATTTACATGTAAGTCATGCTTCTCCTGGTAATGATAAATTATTCCACATTGATCTGTCCCATTTCTTGTAGCTTACTGTTGTTTCTATGCTATATAACTCACCAATCATTCCACCGTTCTGAGCAGTTAAGGTTTGAATTCGATGAGGATAATGAGGATGTAAAGTTTGTCATCGCTTCCATATTCAAAGAATTGTTGCGCCAAACACCGCTATAAGCTTAAGGCGACATACTTCACCGGCCGATCATCGCCAATGTTCGAACAAAGTCTCCCGCACCTCGTATGACCGACGAGCAGTGGGGAGATCTTGTCAAGCACCGGTCCGATCCAAAGAATGTGGTATGGCTTATGAGGACCGTGAAACCAGCATTAAATTCCGAATACTTATTTTGCGCCGGTGTCTCACTAGTCTCCTTTTGCAGACGTTGTCTAAAAGGAACCAGGCTAACCGCTTGAAACAACGTTTACCAAGCCGTACAGGATCTCGTCACTTGGTTGGGCATCTCTGGCAAAAAGTAATGCCCCGCCGGTCTGTACTGCTACATATGTTACTCGTAAATTGTGTAGAACTCCATGTGCATGTTATATTTCCATCCTCCATTTTAACCACGTTATTTGATTTCTATATGATTGTACAAAAATGCAGAAAGTAGATCATGCAAACAACATGCAACCAGACAAAGAGATGACTCTGGCAGAGCAGTTCGAGGCATGCCAGAAGAACAAACATAATGTGATAGGAGAACTCGCAGAAAGTGTTATTGTAAGTCTTCTTTATGATTTAATTTTTTTAACGACACACTTGCCAATTTGTAGGAGCAATAATGCGCATGTCAATATGATCTTTTAGGCGTTTTTGTGAAAATGCATTTGATGTGTAATCGGGCATACCAACTTGTAGGATTAAAAGTAGTTCATACACATTAAATCTACCGTCCGCATGTTTCTCTGTAATAACTTTAATTTTTACACGACTGAAATTTTTTCAGGCAAATATGAAATTGGAGATGGCAAAACCCGGGAAAGACGGTATGGAAAAAACTCTAGAAGAATGTATGGAGACATTTACCATGGTACTTAAAAATAAAGATATCACCAAAAACACTTTCTCGCGAAATGCTCGGGTTTTTGCAGTCCAAGTCCAAGTCCAAGTCCAAGTCTTTCTCTGCACAAGTTCTGGAGGAACAACTCCAAATAGAACGAGCTGCAGTAGATGTGTTAAGAAACCAAGTTGATATGTTGAGATCGAGATCAGAAGCATGTGATGCCCTACTCGAGGAGGCCAATCAAGTTCGTTATAATCTCTCAAAGACTAATAAAATGCCATAGATAATTGGAGATGAACACTGACATTGACATGTGAGTACCTTGGTATTGTGAAATTTTCCCGAGACCGAGGCAATGTTCCTATTTTGTTGGTGGATGCATTTATCTGCGGCTGGGATCAACTCTGTGGATGTTTTATAAATTGGTTGCCTAGCCTTTTCAATCAGTTTGAACTTAAATGGTATTAGAGCCAAGGTCTCGAGTTTGAATTGTTGATGGTGTGGTTCAATTCATCCTTAATTTGTTGGTGCCCCATTGGCCCTTGTAAAGCTTCATGTGCCTACCTCCGAATCCAGTGTTGAATTTCTCTTGTCACACAGGAGGATGGCTGTTAATGTGTGTATAAGTGGGTTGCATAGCCCCTTTTATATAAGTTTGCAAGTTTCCGTATTGTGTTGTGCCTTTGGGACTCAGCCTGCACTTCTGACTTTTGGTTGCGTTGGCTACTGCATAAGTTTAATATACTAGTTCCATGTGGTTTTTGTTGAGATCTATAATAAGTGGATTGCCTAGCCCTTTCCATCATTTCGGACTTGTGGTGTGCTATTCTCTTTTCCACGTGTTAGACCTCCTCTTCTTAACAAGACTCCATGAGTAGGAGGCACTATGATTTTATTTTTTTGCGCATGAAATTACTCAATTAGACAACTTAATCCCATTTGTTGACTCTCCACTTGAGGGTAAAACGGAGTATATTGCACTAGCCACTATACTCGAGGGGAAAACTGAGTACGGAGTACATATATTTTTCCAGTGTAAGGCTCGACGGTAGAACTGAGTACACGTAACGGTGCGGACGTGCAGTACCACGGACGCGTGTCGTGGTGCGCAGCGGTTAGGCGGTGCGCGTGTTGAGACCAAACGTCTAGCTTTTTTGAGAAACTGCCGAGACCAACCGTCACGTTGCTCGTACAGCTGTCCCTCCCTCTCGCACACAGTCTCATTCTCACTCACGCACGCAACCACGCCTCTCACGTCCCATCAACTTCTCCAAATCGAATGAAAAAACACCAACCGCCCTACGTGCGTTCCCCGCCGGCGATGGACAAGAAGAATGCGCCGGCGGCCGTCGCCCCGAGACCGTCGCCTCCGAGGGCGGCGCATCCAAGCGCGGCGCCTCCGTGGACCGGGCCTCTCTCGTGGCTGACGGACCACTTCACAAGATCGGGGACTGCTTATCGGCGAACGAGGAGTACATGGACACCTACTCGCTTTGAGGCAAGTTTGTAGAAATTGGCGCTCGGGTTTACCTGAGCCCGACGTGCACCCGCATGAATGGATCATGGTAGAACACGTCCTTCCACGCGCTGCTGATTTCACCTTCCTCCACCTCCGCACATCCCGCTACGTCACCATCGATCTTACGGAAGTTCATGCAAGGTTCAAATTCCTCCATATCTATAGAGTTAATCTATTTTTATTTTCAATCGTAAACATCTTAGTGCTGAATGTTATCTTCATCAATATATTTTAGATACTACTTCGTCGGCTTTTACCGTGGCGTCATCGTCCTTGCCCAGAAGAACCAGCCGCACAAGATACGGCTTTTGAACCCACTCACAAAGACATTGAATACTAGGTTTGAGGCGCATATGCCATATGTTATTCCGAAGTCAGTCGTTGTAATGAAGTCCCCGACTATGGTCTTCGTTTCCAAAGATTACCCGGCGGAAATTGCTTGGGTCGATGAGAGCACTCCAACTAAGGGTATAGATGAAGACTGGGGAGAAGGAAGATTTTCGACCGAGCACCATTCTCTGCGTTGCATTACCCCGTTCAATGGTGAACTGTATGCAATACCTGTGAACAATTTTGAGTTCGGAAAATTAGTGTGCACCAACAATGTCCAGTTGGAGCAGCGCGCGAGCAGTGTCAACATGGATACACTATTTTCATTTCCAGAACTTGGAAATAACAAGTTCTACCTTGTGAAGTCGGATGGTGCTCGCTGCTTGTGTTGTTGGACAACAAGCATTTGGAGGAAGGTCAACCATTGGTGTACCGTGTGGACACTGAGAGCCGCTCTCTCCATGCCGTCAATAACATTGGCAGTCGTGCCTTCTTCGTCCATTATATCCGGTGTATCTCCGTCGACACCACAGTGCACCCGACACTTCGACTCGGCTGCATCTACTACGCAGATTTGGGTTATATCATAGAGTACTTTGATGATATAAAGGCCTGGGATGAGTGGCCAATACGTGTGGATAGATTAGGAAACTATGGTATGAGAAATGAACAAAGGCCATACCGTTTGGAGGATGTATTGGCTGCACACTGCAGACGGAAGGAGTTCAATGAATATTTCCTTCAGATCGTAGAACGGAGTGACGAAGAAATATATGCTGAATGAAGATCAGATTCATTCATCTTGGGGTATCATAATCTTCATGTTGGCCATACATTGCGTCTTGTATTATTTTCAGATTAGTTTGTCGTGAACATTAACATTGTTATTGGCTGCTTTTGGCTGTTGTATGCAGTTGATGTATTATACTCCGTACTTAGTTTTCTGGATTTATTATGCTCGCTGTGATTTTTCCTATACTAGCTTCTAGATTTGACTGATTTTGTTTGTAATGATGATGGCTTGATGTGGCTGCCGTTGGCCTTGATCGCCGGAGCAGAGCAATTAGTACTTAACCAGGTGTACCGTCTTTATATTAGTATTATATTATATTACTTGACCATAGCCATATTCAAAATCAAATCTCAGTCGGGCGGCAAAATCTCCCGCCAATCCCGAAATATTTCGGACGGGTTTTTGAATGGGATAACAAGATAGATCACGATGATAGTAACCGGTATTTAATGTGATGATGATTTGATTTTGCACTCGGCCTTGAACAGAGGTACTAGTACGGTCTCACATTTTTTATCATTATACTTGGACGGTAGCCAAATTCAAAATCTCATAGCGGCAAAACTTCCCGCCCACAAAATACAAAAATTTCACACGCTTCCAAATTCCCATTCTACCCCTGTGGAGATGGCAGCAAAGTCGGTTGGTGGGGGGGTATGCCCGTCATTTTTTTGGATCACCACCTCCCTAGCCCGGAGACCCTCCCAAAAAAAATTCATTTCCCTCAGACCACCCACCGGAACTTCCCAAGTCCCTCTCTCCCACCTCCACGACCACCGCACCGGAACATCCCCGCCGGACTTCCCCGGTCTACCCGAGCCCTCGCGATCCTCGTCAGCCGGCTGCCCGCCGGAGCCGCTTCATCGACGCCGTCATCAACCGGACCGGATCATCCCCGCCGTACCTCTAAACCATATGCTCATCCAGCAGTCTACCGCAGTCGCTTCAGCCGAGCCGCTTCGCCGGATCCGTCGTCCACCGCATCGGATCTTGCTCACCGACACCGCTGTGCATGAACCGGATCCGCTTCACCGGCGCCGTGCATGATCTAAACTCTTCTACTCGTCGCTTTTCTATTGCTTGCCCGCAAGTTCTTGTTTAATCTTGGGGGAACCTGTTTGTGCTAACGACGCGCCGTTACGTTTTTGCATATGAGATGAGTAATCATGAAGTGTAATGGCCGTCTCTCCAACCCCAAGTAGCACATGTAGCGTACTTCATCACCGGATCTATCAACCCCGGGAAGATCTCGCTGTGACTCCCACGCAGTGCTTCTCCTAATGTAAGTCCCTTGTTTTAGCGCCATGTTCGGGTTCGGATGCTTGTTTGTCCGAAGCTCTTTTAGTTCATTCCTAGCTATGACCGTAACACGTTGCTATTTTCTACTTCATTGCTAACTTTAAGCGATTGAACATTTTGGTTTGCATTCCCCGCTCCGTAGATGTAGCCATCATAACTTCTATCTTGCTCGGTCGTTGTTCCAAAAATTATAGGTATTATAGTAACATCCTCGCTATTATTTAGTTCATGGCCAATTTTAAGTAATTGCACATGTTGGTTCGCATTCCCTGCTCTATAGCTTTTGGCATCGTAACTTCTATATTTGGTTTACATTCCCTGCTCTCGTAGATCTAGCCATCATAACTTTATCTTGCTCGGTCGTTGTTACAAAAATTATGGCCTCGCTACTATGTTGTTTGTGCCAATTTTTTACTCCATGAACATGTTGGCTTGCATTCCCCGTACTACAGGTGATGCCATTGTTTTGTATCTAGTTCATTGTAAGCTAACAAAGTAAGGACTTAGTTTGGCATGCTATCACTCGCTATCTAGCCTCGTAGTACAAATAAACTTGTCATACTACTAGATAATAATTTTGCGTGCCATCTTGTTCTTCAAAAGCTGCATTATTGACTTGTTTCTCCGACTTGGCATGACGCTCACATATGGAAAGCTGAACATATTGGTTTGCATTCCCTCTTATACAAGTTCACAGGTGATCCCACTATATTCCGTATCCGGTCCATCCTAAGCTCCAGCATTAACTATCCTCTATGTGTTGCTCATTACAAGTTTATATCCCGAAACATCTTGATTTGCATCCCCTTCACTATAAGTTCAGGAGTATTATTTAGTTCACGGCCAAAATTAAGTAATTGCACTTGGCACATGTTGGTTCACATTCCCTCCTCTTTAGCTTTTGCCATCGTAACTTCTATTTTTGGTTTACATTCCCTCGCTCCGTAGATGTAGCCATCATAACTTCATCTTGCTCAGTCGTTGTTACAAAATTTATAGCCTCGCTACTATGTTGTTCATGCCAATTTTGTACTCCCCGAACATGTTGGTTTGCATGGGACTCGACAGTAGTAAGTCCGTCTGTTTCATTCTAACATGCTCGTTATATTGGCCGTTGGTATGCGGCATGCACTCTTTGTTTGCTTATTGTGCGCATTACAATGATCTTGTTATAACGACGAAATGATGAGTTCCAAATTCTTTGGCAAACAATATTGCAGTTGTCTTTGCGTTTCCATTGTTGCTCGTCTTAACTTGTAATGTCTTTGTTTCGGATATAGGTGCTGCATGGACAACTTAAAAGATTGCCGGATCGCTTCATTGTATTGCTAGGTTTAATTACCATTCAATTTCTCTCGGGTTCCGTAATATTTTTTCAAAGCCTTGCACTCGATGTAATATTTAGTTAGTTTTTATAGTTCTTTCGCGCATTTTTTCTTTGGTGCTTGTGGTAAGTGAGGCTATCCGACGTAAATCAATGCTGCGTAAATATTCTCGTATCTAAATCACGAATTCCCATCCCTTAAACGGCCCAATTAAGCGAAATCACATACGTGCCGGCCCGCAAAATCCTAAAGCGCCTTTTACGCCGCATATAAACAAGAACTAAACGGGCCGGCCCACTTACTTATTGGGCCAGCCCACTTGATTAACTCGTGGACCCCACACTTTTATTGGGCCGGCCCACTTGCTTTAAGGTGGACCCCACCCACTACTGGGCCGGCCCACCAACTAGTTGGGCCAGCCCAATTGCTTTTGTGGTGGTCCCCACATACTAAACGGGCCGGCCCTTTAAGACGAATGTGGGACCCACCTGTGTTTTTGGCCCGGCCCACTAGCGTGTTGGGCCGGCCCACTTGCTCTATGGTGGACCCCACATACTAAATGGGCCGGCCCTTTTACAGGAAAGTGGGACCCACCCGTGTTTTTGGCCCGGCCCACTAGCGTGTTGGGCCGGCCCACTTGCTATACGGTGGACCCCACATACTAAATGGGCCGGCCCTTTAACCGGAAAGTGGGACCCACCAGCGTTTTGGCCCGGCCCACTATCTTGTTGGGCCGGCCCACTTGCTATATGGTGGACCCCACATACTAAATGGGCCGGCCCTTTAGCAGGGAAGTGGGACCCACCAGAGTTTTTGGCCCGGCCCACTATCTTGTTGGGCCGGCCCACTCGCTCTATGGTGGACCCCACATGCTAAATGGGCCAGCCCTGTAACAGAAAGTGGGACCCACCCGTGTTTTTGGCCCGGCCCACTATCTTGTTGGGCCGGCCCACTTGCTATATGGTGGACCCCACATACTAAATGGGCCGGCCTTTTAACAGGAAAGTGGGACCCACATGCTAATTGGGCCGGCCCACTAACTTCTTGGGCCGGCCCAGTTGCTTTAATGTGGACCCCACTTTGTAAATGGGCCGGCCCGATAGTGGGTCCCACATGTCTTGTGGGCCGGCCCTTTTGCCTGTTGACCGGTCAAACGAGTGCATTCGGCCCCGCCCACATGCTTAGTGGGCCGGCCCATTAATGTTTTGACCAGTCAACCTTAGAGGTTAGGCCCGGCCCACGTAACTAATGGACCAGCCCAGCTATATAGTTGACCGGTCAAACTAAGTCAGCTGGCCCGGCCCGCAAACTTAATGGGCCGGCCCGCTTAAGACGTGGCAGGCCTCGTGTGGGCCTACCATCTACCACGGGGTTTCAGCCGGTTAACGCCGTTAACTGCCGCTAACGGCGTCCGCCACGTGTCGGCTTGCATGACGTCAGCAGTCAACGGGCTCCCCGAAACACTTGGGCAACGGTCCGATTTTCCGTGGCGGAAGGGCGCCCAAGCGCGACGGACCGAAAAAATCGTCGTAGGACTTTGCCTGACGCAGTTTCCACAACAGAACCCATATCGTCGGGTTAGGCCCATAGGCGACGAAAAATACCCCTTAGCGGACGATTTTGAGACGTTGTCTATCAGAACTTTTCTTGTAGTGCCAACGAGTTGGTACACACAAAGTTGTTGCCATCAACATCCAAATGGGTTAAACTCAGTACTTTATCTTGGAATATGTAAATATAAGCTAAACACCATATTATAATAGAGAATGAAGTTCATAAACTAGAAAGGTAAATGAAAACATGGTCTCCAGAAACATACAAAAGAGTACATGAAGACAAAACTTAAAACATGAGTTTGGAATGATATTCTTTGAAATTAATTGAAAGAATAGGGGGATGCATGGGCATCCCCAAGCTTGTTGTTTTGCTAGTTCTTTTCTCTACTCCTTTCTCATCATACCATGTCTCATATATCAAACAAATAAATATTTGTATCTCCATAATGCTTCAATGCCTACAGAATGGTTACTTCTCCAAACAAATGATACAATAGTTTCAACCAAGATGCAAACTCTAGTAATTATTGGAAGCACTTTATTCAGGAAACAGATATATAGAAGCAACACACTTTTATTTTGTTTTGTTTTGGGAATTTTTTTAATGATATGGACTTTGCAATGGTTCCATTTGCATGAACTACACATGCTCAAGTTCGGCCCCAACTTCTCCATTGCTCATCCTTCTCATTTATTTTCCAAAATTTAATTTTTATTAGGACTACTCATTTTATTTGTTTAATAATAGTAGGTAAATTTAGTTATTATATACCAGGGTCCCATGGTGTGATCAAACCAATCAAAACATATAACAATTGGTCATGTAATGAAACACACCACAAATCATAAATTAAATGAAAACGGAGTCTAAGTTCCTTCTTATGCATTGAGATTTTGTATATGAATGAATCAAAACAAATAGAAGTAGAAAATGCATATTATCAGTGGGTAAATGCAGCATATAATTAATAAACATAAAGAGGGCATTTATGACCTCCTCTTTCAAAATAGTTACAAGTAGTGGAAGAAAATTTGACAACATAACTATTGGATTGGTGCAACTTTGAAACTTGGGAACATAGAGAGGATTATCGAAACTATAATGTGGACCATTAGCATGCTTTCCTCTCTCAAAATAATTGCAAGAATCATTATAAACATTATGGTTGCAGGCAGAATGGTTATTAGTCCAAGATAATTTCAGACCGCATAAGTACTTTTTAACATATGAAAACTTCTCATCATGGTGTAAATAGGAGAGTTCAAGAATGATATAGGACTATCATAAATGAAAGTGTCATCATTACCAGCAACTAAGCCATCACTATTTGTGTTTCCACATAAAGTAGTACTCCCTCCGATTCATATTAATTGACTTCAATGTGGATGTATCTAGAACTAAAATGTGTCTAGATACATCCATATTAGAGTCAATTAATATGAAACGGAGGGAGTAGCAATTTCTAAGCATGGAGGTTTATCAAGTAAAATAGGACCATCATCTAGAGTACTATCATATAATGAGTCAAGTTTAATATGAGCAATAGCAGTACTAGAATCATTTTATCTAAAGCATTTTGTACCTAGCTATCATGTGAATCATCATAGGAAGCATGCATACTGATATCTTGTTTGTGGAGTCATCATCACAAAGATCGTTATCATTTGCAACTATAACAACTTTATCGACCCCTTCCACATGTTGTATTGTCACACAAGAAGGATCGTCTAAAGATTTATCATCAAACATATCTAACCCATATTCCTCATTACCTTTAAAATTATATATTATGAATAATGTTATCATTAAGCATAGGTTGATATTCCTCATCACCATCATCAGAATCATAAAAACAAAGTATATCATCAACATAAATAGGTTCATCATTAGTAATAGTTTGGGCTTGAGTTTCAACCTCATATATGGATGGTGAAGATGGCGTTTCCCTCTCTTCCTTCTCTAGGTGTTCATCATTTTCCTCTTCTTGGGGTTGCATGGGCATCCCAAAGCCTATGTTTTCATCATCCTCTTCCTGGAAAATATTAGTGCTCTCTTGGGTAGCTATGACCATCTTATCGAAGTCAACAATACAGATATTTTCACCAAATTCGGCTATGAAATAATCAAGGATAGTATTTCTCACAATTTTATATTTATAAGCTATAGGGCATGCTTCATGTTCATAAAGGCAGGTGTGTAATTCATGGGCTGCCATAAAATTAACGAATTGCTCTACTTCTTCCATCCCTAAATGAGCATAATCACATCTATGGTAAGATGAAATAACATATTCTCCATGGGACTGACATTGAAACTTAAAGTGTCTAAAATTTAGTTTCGAGCAACAGTTTTCCTCATGATAATAGTCAAGCAGCTCATTAGCAATTCTATTTAGAAGTCTCGAAAAAGTTTCTAGGTGTTTCACTTTATCTGATTCTCTATGTTTCATAGCTATCATAGCATTCTTATAGTAATTTTCCAAAGTTTCATTTTTATCGAAACTAGTGGCCATAACAAGATTATTTTTGACATTTACCATTTTCTATTTTTTGGGTTTTGATATATGACAAAAGTAAGTGCAAAACTGAAAGTAAAACTAAAGTAACTACAAAACTTAAAGGAAACTAACATAAATATAAACTGAAAGTAAACTAAGACTAGTGCAAGCAAGAGATACAAAACTTAAGCTCTACGCTCATCGGCAACGGGGCCAGAAAATTTCTTGATACCCGTTGCCAGAAAATTTCTTGATACCCACAAGTACAGGGAATCGTTGAAATTATTAGTATCGATCCCACGAGGAGCAGAAGGTATATGTCTTTATCCTTTCAAATGAGAGTGTGACTACTCTTATTATCTATGCAGTAGACAAACTAAGATGACTTAAAGTGATTGCAGTGGCTTTGTGTTTTGGATTATAGTAAATTCAAAGTAAATGCTCTTTCTAGAGAAAGTTCAATCTTCTATGCAGCAAGAGGACAAACTCACGTGTGTACTTATATGTGAGAAAAACGTTTCCAAGGGCCACATGAACTTCATGGAATAAAGACTTCTAAAATAGCATGATAAATTAGGTGCATGACATGGACTTGTTAAGTTTAATTCTCATTGGACATAGCATAAATTAGGTGCAACCAAATATCTGAGAAAATACACCCCTTATGGGTTGTCCTAAGGCCATTTTCACGAACAAACAAATGATCATTCAGATATAAATTTCCAACCATAGCAGTTACTTCTAGCGTCCCTAATCTATAACCCCTATAATGCAACTCAAAGTATTAGAACATGGTTTCTATCATTCCATCCCTTCCGGCCCTCTTCATTACACTAAAGCGCAGTACTATGAACCCATATAAATGAAGTAATATGCAGTCGACGTTCGCACAATACCAACACAGAACCACATAAGATATTAAAACTTGACCAAACACTCATTTACATACTTATGTAGAAATCAACATCAATCCATCTTATGCCCTTGGAAACATGGGAAACTACTCACAATGGGGAAACATTACAAAGTTCAGTGGCTTGATGAAGTTGTTGATCAAAAAGAGGTGCATGCCCATGTTGATAGAGATGGTGGCCATGTTAATTCGGAGATCCGGCTCGTGATGAAGGAACTCTGTGAACTTTTTGAGAGGGATGATATTATGGCTCGACAACGTTCTCTAGTGGACTTGCTCTGCGAAGGTGATAGGAACACCGCATTTTTTTCATGCAAAGGCGATGGCCAGGAAGCGATCTAACCGTATTACACACCTTGCTGGGGAGGATGGTTCGACCTTATACAACAAAGATTAAAGGTATGGTGTAGAATTTTTATGACCACCTGTTTACATTAGAAACATGTCCTTCCACTAATGTTCTTCTTGGTGCTATACCTCAGAAAGTTACTAATGAGATGAATGATACTTTATGTAAAGAGTATACAGATGAGGAAATCAAGACATCTTTGTTCCAAATAGGATCTATTAAAGCACTAGGACCTGATGGTTTTCCAGCGCTCTTCTATCAGACCCATTGGGAGTTTCTTAAGGATGAGGTTTGTGCTGCAGTTTGAAGTTTTCTTGCAGGTGATGCCATTAGAGAAGATTTTTGCAATCATGTTATTGTACTAATTCCGAAAACCACTAACCCTAAACATCTCAAGAACTTCCTTTCGATCAGTTTGTATAATGTGCTTTATAAGGTTTCCCCAAAGGTTCTAGCTACTAGACTAAAATTGATTTTACCTGAAGTTGTGTCTAACAGCAAAAGTGTGTTTGTTCCGGGAAGATTGATTACGGACAATGCACTGATTGCCTTTGAATGCCTTCATACCATGAGACAACAAAAATCCAAGATGCCCTTTTTCGCTCTAAAATTGATATGATGAAAGCCTATGACTGTGTATAGTGGAGCTATCTACATTGTTGTCTTGCAAAACTGTGGTTCGCTAATACATGGATATGTGCAGTTATGAGATGTGTTACTTTGACACTATATGCAGTCCGTGTAAATGGTGAACTGACTGAGCCTGCGGTTCTCTCGAGAGGGATTCATCAAGGTGACCCCATCAACCCTATATATTCATGTTGTGCACAGAAGGTTTGTCTTGTCTTCAACAAAAACAGGAGTCCAAAAGAAAGCTACAAGGTATTAGAGATGGTAGACTTGGTCCTTCTATATCACATCTAGTGCTTGCAGATGACAATATCTTCTTTGTGCGAAGTGATAAGAAAAGTGTTGATGCCCTACATCGTACTCTGAATACATTTTGTGATGGATCAGGTTGCATAATTAATTTGGGGAAGTCCAATATCTTCGTTAGTAATGGCTGTCAAGAAGGGCTCAAGGAGGTGATGAATAAACTTGGTGTGCATAATGAATCTCTCCAAAACAACTATGTCGGCATGCCTACACATATTGATTGGTCTCCAATCATCACATTCGGCTATCTTTTTGTATCCAGGAGAAAATATATATTGTGTCCACTGATGCGTATTATTTAGCGCTTTTGTGTGAGTCTTTGCCTAATTCAGCGTGGGCGTGATGTGCCTTCGAATTGCATCCGTCGAATTGCATCAGGAAGACAAATTGTATTGAACCTGCATTTTTGCAGTATAGTTACCTGGTATAAGAATGAAGTGTATGGCACATTTTGCTATAAGAATCACTTCTAGTGCTAGATTTTATGCAAATGAAACTGACATGCCAGGGGATTAGTAGATAGCCGCAAACACAATTCCTTTGGTGTCGTGTGTTGCCAGCCAATAAAACATTGCATGTTCAGATTCAGTATAAATATCACAGGACCAACATGCAAACCAGATAACACACATCCAAATGAAGGTATATAAAATCATTCTATTTTGAACCCTAATTATCTACGACAATCATTCGTAAGTCGATACACGTATCTTCTCTCTTGGACAGAAGTAGTTTCAGCAAATTGCAATCATTTAAGGTACAGAAAATTAGCAGAGAAGAAGGCGGACCTGATGCCTGATGATCACACTCAAGCAAACAGATGATCATAAAATAAGGTATTTCCAAGATGACACCCGCCGTCTAGCCGTGTCGTCCAGTACGTCTGGAAATTCTTGTCAGGCTTATTGAGCTTTTTGGTTCAGTCGTGCTACTACCGTTGTCCTGAAGGTCCTGCAAACATGAAGAGGATCTTGCTCAGTTTTGGTGGATAGTATAAATTTGCAACTTTTTGTTGTTGCGAATTAGAAGTTCACACCCACTATGTACATTCAGGTTATTGACAGTAGCTTCAAGCAATCAAAATCTATGTTTATATGTCCTTTCTTTAAACCAATACACTGAACCGTAATCCTAATATCTCTCTTAATAAACAGTAGCTTGAAGCAAGCAGAAGGAAGTACTAAGAAAAGTTTAGCAATCTGCAACCTGGCAGTCCTTGAGCTTGACTTGAATGTTTTCGTAACACATGAGTGGATGTCATACATATATGAACTACTCTCAGAACACATGGAAATAAGTTTGTAACCTGTAAAACAAAGAAGAATGAAAGATCAGTGATATATCCATCAAAGGAACCTGCAAATTTATGTATGAACCCATGAAGTAAAATTTATAATAATCCATATTCAGCGTAAGTAATTCAGGTCACATATAATATAAACCTTGGGGTGGAGAGCACAACTACCAACATGGCAGTGGGGAGAAGAAGTCGACGATGATAAGCTTGTCGCCGGCGTTGCGCATGTAATCGGTGAGGTCTTGCACGGACTCAAACTCCCTCGTGTTTGAATGTGCCTCCTTCTCACACCACCTAATGGCCTTGTCAATCTTTAGGTTTCCTTTCATGTGCATAGACCAAGAGAGAGTCTTGAATTCAGTTTATGTCCACCACAGCCACCTCGGCAATGCATATTCTATAGAAGCCAAAACCCAAAATCACAGCCTAACAAAACTGAACTCTAAACTGGGAAGAAGAATATGGAGCTGAAATGATAAATCAACCTGGCCTGCAACCATGGTCACTTTAAACCATGAGGGACGGGTTATCGGCATTTATTCGCTTCCATCATTAACAACATATATAAAGAAAAAGATGGCTAGTTGCAAATTAGACAGGCACAAAGATAGTGTTACATATTCAAACTTAGGGGGGAAAGACACAAATTCATCAAAAACTTCTGAAGAAGCAATAATTTTAATTTATGCTCTGACACAAACAGCAGATCTACATAACACATAATCACAATGTGCTCCCTCCATCACGGGAAAGATGTCACGGCATTGTTTTTGCAAAAAACCTCCTCCACGAATTCCCGACCAAAACTGGAGTCCCTCCGTCCCCAATCCCCACCGTCTGTGCTTCGTGTCTGCGCCGCTGACCTCGCTCGCCACCGTTGCTTGCACCGCTCCCTCTCTGGGCAGCACGCTGCTCGCCGCCGCTCCGTTTCTGGCCACTATGTTGTCCTCCGCGCCGCTCCCACGTGGGCCACCGTGCCCTCTCCCGTGTAGCTCGAGGAGCTAAAAGTTTAGCCACCCAAGATTCCACCTTAGGCGTCCATGGAGGCTGCGGCACGGCACGGAGACCATGCGTAGCTGATTTGGTAATCCATGGAGGCTGCAGCGCGGCGTGACGACCAAGCGGAGCCGATTTGAGCGGCTGCCTCCACCGCCGGCCGGCAGCCCGGAATACGCCTTGTTCTGCTGCATCACTGACTCAGCCACAACTTCACATCTCCATCCGTGTCTTCTCCTGTGAGCAGTCTGTGGTCTGGCTGGTGAGATTTCATTC
The DNA here is from genome assembly GCF_022539505.1 of Lolium rigidum. Taxonomy (NCBI): domain Eukaryota; kingdom Viridiplantae; phylum Streptophyta; class Magnoliopsida; order Poales; family Poaceae; genus Lolium; species Lolium rigidum. The sequence goes on from NW_025900233.1 coordinate 172,844, forward strand.
CAGCTCTTAGTTTTGGGCATCGTGTATATTCTTGCACGAAGTCAATCTGCAGAAACTAGTATAGCACTAGTTCAATCATGTTTTGGACATACTCCTGCTCATCATATGCGGGCTCACCGCCGGAGTTCGCATCCTGCTGCTATCGCCATGAGGTCCCTCTCCTCCCCCCCCCCCCCACTCCACATTCCTGCTCAAATTCCTTTCATTTTTCCATGTTGAATCCATACGGTGCGGTGTGGATCTTGGGTGGCAGTACGTGTAGGAGCTGAACTTGCTCGTTCCTTCTGTTGCTTCTGAATCGATAAAAACTTGTGTAACATATCTTATGTCACATAGGTGCCAGTGAATCTGCCACTGTCACCACCATTCTTTGTGCATACCCAATTTGATTTGTTGATTCAAATGTCTGCATAAAAAATTGAGAATTACTGAAACAATATGCTCCATTCTAATTTCTGCATTGAGAAATGTCTGTATAAGATTTGGAATTTATCCCGTGTCACTATTTTTGCCCATTTGTCAATTATGAATTGCTGGAACAACATACTCATTCATGTTTCCATGTTGTTTACCAAATCCGGTTCATTCGGACAGTGGGTGCATTGTAGGAGATATTCTTGGTAAGAGAGTAGGCAGAATAGGCGATGCTCAAAGAATACATTTGCAACTGCCCCGATAGCACCGACTAGCCAGGTACCGCCTCATTCTTTCTTAGAAGTGCTCAGGATAAACAAAATTTGGTTTATCATTTGCTAGATCATTCGTTCTCAAATTTTCATCAGCCTGGTTCATCAATACAAGGATTGTAGTACATTATATAAACCATATGTACAATTGTGATGCAGGTAAATGACAACAACAAATCTGAGTTGAAAGTAATAGGTGTAACTTGTTCATGCTTGCAGCAGATAAACAGAGATATCACTTCTCTATCAACTAGTGTTGCATACTACTCCAATGCACACTTGACAATTATGACAATTGTGTAGTGCAATATATCTCCTTACAACCTGTTAAATATGGACATCAATCGATTGTGTAACATTAATCAACTTTGTACTGTCTAAACATGGGTATAACAGCTAATGTATATACATCTCTTGCTTCGCTTTCTCCTCTTGATTCGCTTGCTTGCGACCAGTTGATGTTGCTTGCTTGCTTCTTCAACTTGCTTGATGCTTCCTTTGCTTGCTTATTCTGCTTGTTGATGTTTGCTTACTTCTTCTTCTACTTGCTTGCCTTTTTTTTGCTTGCTTGCTTCTTATGCTTCTTGCTCCTGCTTGCTTCTCCTGTTTCCATTGTTGCTTGCTTGCGACCTGCTTGATGCTGCTTGCTTGCTTCTTCAACTTGCTTGATGCTTCCTTTGCTTGCTTCTTCTCCTTGTTGCTGTTTGCTTGCTTCTTCTTCTACTTGATTGCCTTTTTTGCTTGGTTGCTTCTTATGCTTCTTGTTGTTTCTTGCTTCTCCTGTTTCCACTGTTGCTTCCTTGCTACCTGCTTGATGCCGCTTGCTTGCTTCTTGTGCTTACTTGATGCTTCTTTTGCTTGCTTCTTCTATTTGTTGCTTGCTTATTGCTTCTTCCGCTGCTTGCTTGATGTACTGGACTATAAGGTCTTTGGTTTTCTTAAGTACGTTCACCGAGACAGATAGATCATCAATTACCTCTTCTAGCCTTCCTTCTGCCTCAAGGCGATCCTTTCCCATGTGGGGGATATCATATCCTACCGCTCCTTCGTCCTTCATTACCTTAAGCATACATGACTTTCGCGTCATGAAGCTTCTTGTTAGTTTGTTGACCTCGTAGTTCTTGTATTCTTCCTCCACGCCCTCTATTAGCTCCCTAATATTTTTAGGTGCCCTCGTATAAGTAAGGGACTGTAGAGACCTGAAGAAGCATAGGTCAAGCACATTCAAGTCTGGACTATTCGGAGGTTGCTGATAGCAACCTAATGTCTAGGTCAGTTTGTGCTATTGTGTTTCGAAAACCAGCATCATGAGGGAGGAGGTGAGGTTTTGCATTATCCTGATGTATAAAGATTGTTCTTCCCAAATCTTCATCGGGCCACTTGTCCTGGATGGAGGGAATCACCATATTACACATGTAATCCCTCATGACATCTCGGGTAACTTTCACTGATTTTATCTCGATTGTTCCTTTGGGTCTGAGTTTACTCCTTTTAAGAGCCGAAGTATTCTTGACAAAATCCCATGTGCCAATCTCCTCATAAATGTGACTACACCATCTTCACTGTACCTTGGCTTGGCAACGGCCATGAGGAACATCACTTTTCCAATGCTATTTTTGTTCTTCACGCTGCGCAATGGTTTCGGTTCTTCGGGGTGTAGGTAGTATGTGTTACTCACTCTCATCATGTCGAACCATTTCTCGTCAATATGGACCATGTTGTCCATTTCCTTGAATCTACATTGAAAGTTCTCATCGGACTTCTCATCAAGCATAGAGACGCAAAATTGCATCCTCTGTATCTTGTTACCTAGCGTCATCGACGGCTTTACGCTATTAGTGATGCACTTCAGCTCACCCCACTTAAACCTCCGGTGTAATGTTGAGCGGTTAACACCGAGAGATTTTGCTAGAGATCGAATTGTCCTTCTTTTGTTTAGTGGTATTGTTTTTAACCTCGAGAGTTCAAAATCTTTCCTTTTAGGGCCACTATTGCCCTTCTTCCTGTTCGACACATCAACTGGTTGACCTTCTGCAAGTTGCTTTTGAGCTTTTCCCAGATTCGCTCGACTGTCCGTACACTTGCGTTAAGTAGGCTTGCTACAAGCTCCTTGTCTTTTGTTTAAAACTTTCCGTCTCTACTCTTAATTACTTCCAGAGCAAAATAAGCACTATATCTCTCCTCATTTGTCAGATCTTTTTTACGATGCTCACCAAGTTGATCAACCACCATATCTTGAGCTTCACCAGGTTGATCAGCCAGCATATCTTGAGCTTCATTAGGTTCTTCATCATGTGCTGAGCTTGAGTTGAGATCAAGTACACCATCATGTACTGGGCTTGAGTTGAGATCTAGGTCTCTATGGTGATCTTGAGCTTCATCAGGTTGATCAGCCACCATATCTTGAGCTTCATTAGGTTGATCATCCACCATATCTTGAGTTTCACTAGGTTGATCAGCCACCATATCTTGAGCTTCATCAGGTTGATCAGCCACCATATCTTGAGCTTCATCATGTGCTGGTCTTGAGTTGAGATCAAGTACACCATCGAATGTTGGGCTTGAGTTGAGATCACATTCACGAGTCTCATCTTGAGCTTCCCATAGTCACTCATCCGAGGGAATTCAACCTTGTAGGTGTTTTGTAGGTCATTACACATTCCTGTAAAAGAGCGAGATTAGGGGAATGACATCGTCAACATTTTGAGAACAAGAATACACCAGCTGAATCGAGCATAGTAGCTTACCATGTACCAAAGGTTTTGAGAAGATGTCCTTTTGGCGCATCAGGATATACTTCCACGCATCCAGTGCATCACGAGGTAGTCTCTTCCTACCGCGGAGACGATTAAGTACACCATCAATTTGTCCTAGTACGAAGCTGTGCAAAGAGAAGATGAGCAATCACAACTAAAATTGCTAAGACAAAAGTAGGTGTAAATTTAAAAACTTACTCATTGGAGAGCACAATTTCCTTTTCAGTTTTGAGGCTCATCTTGTTGTCTCTCATGACCTTCCCACTATTTGTTTTCAAGTGCTGCAAATGTATACATTTTATAAAAAAACAATAGTCTTATACACTTATGTTGTTTACTGACTTTTGGCCTCCTAACACAGAAGTTATGTCAGAGTCAGTTGGATGATCAAAAGAAATATGAAGAGGCCAAATGCGCCGTCAGGTAAGCCTTCATGATACTAGTGCAAACATGAGATATTCTTTGCTGTTTTTTGTTTGTTTTGTTTTCTTGGTCCTCAACTGATTTCGTCACTGTCAATATTGGAGTAAATATTGCAAGTTACTGTCAATTGTTACGGTTATGCTTTGAAATTAAACAAGAGTAGTTACTGTCAAACTAAAACAAGATTGACAACGAAGCATGAGTTTCAGTTCTGGCTTATGACTTTCAGCTGGATGATGCCAAACTTCATAACAACATCATGCACAGGAATGTCAGTGCTTTGAATATTTAATCTCACCAAATTCTTCTATTCATGCTATAAACAAGTGAGAAGCTCTATTTGTTTGCTGTTGGACACTACAGAAATGGGGATTACACAAGAAGTGGTGAACTTATCGAAAGATGCATACAAGTTTGATTATTTTGCTCTATTTTTTCATCCCTCTAACATGCAATCTGTCTACTCATCTGTCTTCCATGTTGATTATTTTGCTGCCACAGCAGAGACGAGTACTATCGCAGTTGTTTGTCCATTTCTATTGGAGTGTCCCTGCTGATTGATCTCAACTTACAGCAACCTGGAATGTAGCTTCAATTGATTTGTTCTTTGAAATTATAGAATCTACCTTTAGCCTTGGAACAAGAAACTGTTACCATTAATATTGTGTTGTTTAAGATTTAAAAAAAATTACTTTGCTCAAGAACATAGTCAGAATTGTAGAAATACATAGACTGTATTTGTCCTTATACACGGCATGACCGGTAACTCTCTGTAACCACTAGCTCCTGATCCTTAGGATCGAATGCAGGTCGTGCGGCACTACTGTGACCCACGCTAGCTAACAAGATACAGATGATGCAATTATGCGTCTCTATGCTTGATGAGAAGTCCGATGAGAACTTGCAATGCAGATTCAAGGAAATGGACAACATGGTCCATATTGATGATAAATGGTTCGACATAACAAGAGTGAGGAACACATACTACCAACACCCCGAAGAACCGAAACCATTGCGCATCGTGAAGAACAAAAATAGCATTGGAAAAGTGATGTTCCTCACGGCTGTTGCCAAGCCAAGGTACAGTGAAGATGGTGTAGTCACATTTGATGGGAAGATTGGCACATGGGCTTTTGTCAAGAATACTCCGGCTCTTAAAAGGAGTAAAATCATACCCAAAGGAACAATCGAGATAAAATCAGTGAAAGTTACCCGAGATGTCATGAGGGATTACATGTGTAATCTGGTGATTCCCGCCATCCAGGACAAGTGGCCCGATGAAGATTTGGGAAGAACAATCTTTATATAACAGGATAATGCAAAACCTCACCTCCTCCCTCATGATGCCGGTTTCCAAAACGCAGTAGCACAAACTGACCTAGACATTAGGTTGCTACAGCAACCTCCGAATAGTCCAGACTTGAATGTGCTTGACCTATGCTTCTTCAGGTCTCTACAGTCCCTTATTGATACGAGAGCACCTAAAAATATTAGGGAGCTGATAGAGGGCGTGGAGGAAGAATACAAGAACTAAAAGGTCAACAAACTAACAAGAAGCTTCATGACGCTAAAGACATGTATGATTAAGGTAATGAAGGCCGAAGGAGTGGTAGGATATGATATCCCCCACATGGGAAAGGATCGCCTTGAGGCAGAAGGAAGGCTAGAAGAGGTAATGGATGATCTTCCTGTCTCGGCGAACATACTTAAGAAAACCAAAGACCTTATAGTCCAGTACATCAAGCAAGCAGCGGAAGAAGCAATAAGCAAGCAACAAATAGAAGAAGCAAGAAAAAGAAGCATCAAGCAAGCAGAAGAAGCAAGCAAGCGACATCAAGCAGGTAGCAAGCAAGCAACAGTGGAAACAAGAGAAGCAAGCAGCAACAAGAAGCAAGCAAGCAAGCAAAAAAAGGCAAGCAAGTAGAAGAAGAAGCAAGCAAACAACAACAAACAGAAGAAGCAAGCAAAGGAAGCATCAAGCAAGTTGAAGAAGCAAGCAAGCAGCATCAAGCAGGTCGCAAGCAAGAAACTATGGGAACAGGAGAAGCAAGCAGGAGCAAGAAGCATAAGAAGCAAGCAAGCAAAAGAAAATCAAGCAAGTGGAAGAAGAAGCAAGCAAACAGCAACAAGCAGAACAAGCAAGCAAAGGAAGCATCAAGCAAGTTGAAGAAGCAAGCAAGTAGCATCAAGTAGGTCGCAAGCAAGCGAAGCAAGAGGAGCAAGCGAATCAAGAGGAGCAAGCGAAGCAAGAGATGTATATACATTAGTTGTTATACCCATATTTAGACGGTACAAAGTTGATTAATGTTACACAATCGGTTGATGTCCATATTTAACAGGTTGTAAGGTGATATATCGAACTATACAATTGTCATAGTTGCCAAGTGTGCATTGGAGTAGTAGGTAACACTAGTTGATAGAGAAGTGATATCTCTGTTTATGTCTTTGCAAGCATGAACAAGTTGCACCTATTACTTTCAACTCAGATTCATTGTTGTCATTTACCTACATCACAATTGTACATAAGGTTTATATAATGTACTGCAATCCTTGTAGTGATGAACCAAGGTGATGAAAATTTGAGAACGAATGATCTAGCAAATGATAAACCAATTTTTTTTTATCCTGAGTACTTCTAAGAAAGAAGGAGGCGGTACCTGGCTAGTCGGTGCCATCGGGGCAGTTGCAAATGTATTCTTTGAGCATTGCCTATTCTGCCTACTCTCTTACCAAAAATATCTCCTACAGTACATCCACTGTCCGAATGGACCGGATTTGGTAAATAACATGGAAACATGAATGAGTATGTTGTTCCAACAATTCATAATTGACAAATGGGAAAAATAATGACCCGGGATAAATTCCAAATCTTATACAGGCATTTCTCAATGCAGAAATTAGAATGGAGCGTATTGTTTCATCAACTCTCAATTTTTTATAAAGGCATTTGAATCAACAAATCAAATTGGGTATGCAAAAAGAATGGTGGTGGCAGTGGCAGATTCACTGGCACCTATGTGACATAAGATATGTTACGCAAGTTTTTATTGATTCAGAAGCAGCAAAAGGAACGAGCAAGTTGAGCTCCTACGCACGTACCGCCACCCATGTCACCCAAGATCCACACTGCAGCGTATGGATTCAACATGGAAAAAAAAGAAAGGAATTTGAGCAGGAATGTGGAGTGGGGGTGGGGGAGGAGAGGGACCTCACGGCGGTAGCAGCAGGATGCGGACTCCGGCGGTGAGCCCGCATATGATGAGCAGGAGTATGTCCAAAACAGGATTGAACTAGTGCTATACTAGTTTCTGCAGATTGACTTTGTGCAAGAATATACAGGATGCCCAAAACTAAGAGCTGGAATGAAATCTCATCACAGACTGCTCACAGGAGAAGACACAGATCGAGATGTGAAGTTGTGGCTGAGACAGTGCTGCAGCAGAATAAGGCGTATTCCGGCCTGCCGGCCTGCGGTGGAGGCAGGCGCTCAAATCGGCTCCGCGTGGTCATCGCGCCGCGCCGCAGCCTCCATGGATTACCAAATCAGCTACGCATGGTCGCCGTGCCGAGCTGCAGCCTCCATGGACGCCCAAGGTGGAATCTTGGGTGGCTAAACTTTTAGCTCCTCGAGCTACACGGGAGAGGGCGCGGTGGCCGACGAGGGAGTGGCGCGGTGGACAGCATAGTGGTAAGAAACGGAGCGACAGCGAGCGGCTGGTCGCCAGAGAGGGAGCGGCGCAGGCGACGGCGGCGAGCGAGGTCAGCCGCGCAGACATGAAGCGGAGACGGTGAGGATTGGGGACGGAGGGACTCCAGTTTTGGTCGGGAATTCATGGAGGAGGTTTTGGTCGGGAAACAATGCCGCGACATCTTTCCCGTGACGGAGGGAGTACTTATTCTTAGAGAGAATTCCTTATATGACACTAGTCCTAAAATATAATGCCTTATGTGACACTCTCAACTTTTTGCTTCCTTCTATGGTCACTTGTGTAAAATTTATGCCTCACATGACACTCTAGTGTATTTTTTGAGCTAACGGTGTAAACTTTTCACATACAAAGTCAGTTCTGCCCCTGGTGCAATGTGTAACAAAAATTCATGTGACAATAAGAGAAGAGAGTTGCTTAACTATATAAATATACTAATGATAACTGAAACGATAATTCAAAAAATCGGCAGAACCTCCCCTGTATTTTGATGCCATATCCCCTGCACACAGTTTATATGTATATAATCGATTGAACAAATCTCAACAAGTGACACAAGCAACCAGATTCACACATAAGTCACAAATAGTTCACATATGTCAGGCTAACAGACTTCCAAAAGAACCCTCATATCACAGGAACTCCAAAACAACCATTACATCAATGGAAGAGCATAGAAGCATATGAAAATTACAAGCTGAGCCTCCTTTTGATTCTTGTGCTCATAGCCAGGCTAGGAGGGTTAAACTTTCTGCTCCTTGTGCCCATTGCTGGGCTGTCAAGTGGCACCGGAATATTCTCAGCAACCTTCTTTTTCGTCTTCGCCTTCTTAATGGAGCCAGTTTTTGATCTGGCACAGTAAGGCAGCAAGTTTATGTCAGCAGATATGTAATACAGAAAAGTACCTCTTTGAACCTCCAGATTCAGTGTTGTCATGTTCTCTCTTTTTCTTAGTTGTAGTTTCCAAGCTTTGGCTATGATGAGAAAGAAACAAATTAGAACATAAACTGAGTTTTTAGATTCATTGGCAGAAGTTTATAAGTGCTACCCTTGGTGGTGGAAAAAGCATCCTTGTTGGTGCTCCATCCTCGTAAGGCACAATGGACAGTGCAGTTTTGCTAGTCCTTGCCTTCTTATTTGGTGGTTCTCTACATGAGCAATAGGAAAAGTAGTTAACACATGTATTTGCAAAGTAAATAATAAGAGAAGCAAGAAAAAGTAATCTATATTACCTAATAGCCAACATTGCAGCAATGTCATCAGGTTACCTTTCTTACAGTTGTGCCAATGATGCCCATATTCCTTACAAATTGGACATAAGTGCTTGCCCTTTTTTCTTTTCTTGTCACTACAACCTTTATATCTCCCAGTTTTAGGCCTACCAGCTGTAGCTTTAAGTAGTAGTGGATGCATGAAAAATCCATGGTCAGATTCAGGCCATTAGCTCTTGTCAGGCATAGCAGGGATCAGGTTGGAATAAGCAGCTCTAATTTTTTTAGTGGAATAATACAAGTCAACGTAATTCTTTATGTGAGCATCGCTAAGTGACGTGATGAATGCAAGAGCATGTTTCCAAGAAAGACCACAAACTTGCCATTGTCGACATGAACATGTTCGATCTTGCAAGTTAACGACAAACCTAAAACCGCTGCCTCCTAATACAACCACTTCAGGCACTTCTTCTGAGCATTCTACCACCTCCAAGTGGAATTCTCTGGTCATTGCGTTTAACTTCTTCATTACGTGGGGCAGAATCAATCCATCTAACTTATTTGCCACTTTTCTCCTATCATTCCACAAGATCATAATCAGCTGTCTCGCCTTATCGAAGAAATCGTCCAAGTTCAATGACTTGTGGTGCTTGATCCAATTGTTAAAGCACTCCGCCAAGTTGTTGGTTACATACTCCACCTTGCATATGGTCGAGAACTGACTCCTAGACCACAACCTATTGTGCCACTTCCTAATATATGTTGTTGCGGTTGGCTTTACTGCCTCCATTGCAGCCAAATTATTGTCAAATATATATGGGTTCCATGAGTAAGCAGCTGCCCATAGGTGATCATCAAATACTTTTCCAGTAAACTTCTTCTTGAAGTTCTCACCAAATGGAACATACATTCTCCATGTTCTGCCTCAAGGAACACTTCCTTTACCCATGTCATCACTGCTTGGCTAGCATCAGTGCATATGGCTAAACCTGTTGGTGATCCTATGGCCTCTCTTAGCAATTGCATGAACCAGATCCAATTTTCATTTGTTTCAGAGTCAAAAACTCCAAAACAAACTGGATACATCCAATTATGGCCATCCACTGCAGTAGCACTAGCCAATTGCCCCTTGAATCTTCCTGTCATAAAGGTGCTGTCCACAGCCAAATATGGCCTACAACCACTAAGAAATCCATCTATGCAAGGTTTGGGAGCAACAAAAATTCTTCTAAACCTTATTTTACCATTTATGGTATGATGGTCAATCTGCACTATGCTATTAGGGCAGCAACTTTCACCTTGTGCTTTAAACTTATACAAGTTGTTAAAACTACTATCCCAATCACCGTATAGTTGCTTCAAGGCTAGCAGCTTACCCATATAAACTCTCTTGTAGTGGATTTTGATCTTGTAGTGTTCTTTCAGCTTTTGCCGCAATTCCATCGCTCCTAGAGTTGCATCCTCAATGAGCCAATATTTTACCTTCTCACATATCCAGAACTTAGTTGCATTCTTCACTTTCTTTTTCCTTTTTGTACTAGAACAATCGTGGTCAAAAGGGTTTTTTTCACCTACAAAACAGGAATACAAGTAAGCTGAAATCTCCTCAACATTTATGCAAGATATATTCAGAAATATGTAAGGTTAGACAATTACCATTACATTACACCTATCAGCTGTTGTAGAAGCATGTATCCTCCATGGGCAATCATCTTCATCTCTTCTTTTACAATAGGCTTTTAACCTACGTTGTGTGCTCTTCTCTGTGTTATACTCAAAGTCACGTTTGACTGCATGCTGGGAAAGAGCCAACCTAAACACATCCATATTGGGATATGTGGATCCTACAATCATTGGAGGGTCTTGTTGGTCATACTCTGTATTTGGGGCATGATCTGGCTCATGCAACTCCTCCTCTAATTCAGAATCCTCCTCGCTCTCATCCTCGTTCCCGTCCTCACTCTCATCCTCGCTCCCATGCTCTCCCACATTGGCTTTGTCTTTCTCATTCTCAAAATACATTTTCTCCTCATCTATACCAACATGCTCATTCTCCGGGATTGGGTTGCAAAGATAACTATCACCGGCCTCTTTTGTGTTGTTGTCTGCTTAAACATCTATCGAATCCTCGGTGATAGGCTCATTTGCTTCGGAGGGATCACAATATGCAATCAACATCTTCACTACCTTTTCTAGATCCATCCTGCAAATCACAGAGAAATACATAAACATTGCTACAAAATTTTAGCATAGTAACTGCATCTGGAGAGTACAAGCTCGAAGCACTCACCCTTCTTGCCAATCTGCCCAAGCCGACCAGCTCGCATCGGCACGTTGCACGCCCATCTCTCCGCCAGATCCTTCCTCCGCACCTCCAGGTCCACCGTCGGCCACCGCGCCTTGCCTGGCTGTTGCGCCGCGCCCGGCCGCCTGCTCCATGGCCGCAGAAACGGAGCGGCAAGCAACCGACGCGTGAGGGTCCTTGCCCTCGGCCGCCGCGCCCTGCCTGCCCGCCGCGCCGCGCCCGGCCGCCTGCTCCATGGCCGCGGCAACCAACGTGTGAGGGTCCTTTCCCTCGGCCGCCGGTCCTTTCCCGCTGCCGCTGGTAGGGTTCCGCCCGACGCGTGAGGTGCGGGCTCGTTCGTGTTGTGCAAACAGAGAAAAGGGGAAACATGGGTATTTTGGTCAAGCGTGAGCAAAAACTGACGGAACAGTTGACATAATTATCTAAGAAGTTAATCCTGTTGCAATCGCTGCATTCTTAGGCCTTCTGCCGCTCGCGGTGAATAGTGTTCAGGTGGGCCTTTAGAGCATCTCCAACAGAGGCTCTAAAATTTGGCGCTGTAAAAGTCGTTTGCAGCGCGCTCGTTCCGGATACAGCGCGCGACGCAGCCGTGAGCTTCGCCGGAGGCTCTATTTTACAGCGCAAACAAAGAAGCCAAAAACAGTCCTTCGCCAGAGGCTGTAAAATAGAGCTCCACAAACAAGTTTTTTCAACATACATACATCAAACAAGATCAAACATGTCACAGCTTAAATCTGAAAAAATCAACTAAAAAATAAACTCGAGCAGCGAGGAAGAGATTGCGGGGCTACGACCGCATCATTCATTCATCTCCAACAAACAAGATTACACGGAACAAAGATCCTGCCAAGTGCGAATTATGAACCAGCGGCACATGTTACACGGAACTAAAGCCGTCCGGCGGCGCGACAAGGAAGTTCGATCAGCCGCGCAGCCGGGGCGGCTGCGACGCGGGCAGGGTTGAGCTTGAGGTCGAACCAGACCTGGCGGAAGATTAGCGTGGGAGAGGAAGGGATTGCGCGGGGATGAGAGCCTTCCGGCCCAGAGCAGCACGGGGCCCTCGAGCAGCGACGTGAAGAACGCGCCCGCGGCGGTGGCGCGCCTCGGCGGGGGCCCGGGCGAACGGCGGGGGGCAGGAAGGGCGTCTTCGCCGGCAGCGCGTGGAGGGAGAGCGGGCTGGGCACGGCGGCGGCGGGGACGTGGAGGAGGTAGGCAAGCACGGCGGCGGTGGGGTGATACGTCCAATTTGCATCACTATTTTATATCATAATTCGCTGTTATTCATTGATATATTTCATATTGGGACACAATACTTATGTTATTTCATCTATTTTGCATGTTTCATGATTATTTGGAGATCGAGCACCGGAGCCAGGATTCTGCTGGAAAAAGCACCGTCAAAATGCAATATTTCGGAAGATCAACTGTGGAAGGAAGTTTTACAGAAAATCCTATTTTTCCGGATGACGGAGGAAGCCGAAGGGGGAGCCAGCCTGGACCCGGGGTGGGCCCACACCATAGGGTGGCGCGGCCCATGGCCTGGTCGCGCCACCATGTGGTGTGGAGCCCCCTCGGCCTCTTTCGCCTCCTTTTCTTCGCGAAACCCTTCGTCCCGAAGACCGAAGCCACGGAGGAATCCTCACGAAGGGTTACAGCCGCATCTGCGGGGCGGAGAACACCAGAGAGAAAAGAGCTCTCCGGCGGGCAGGAATCTGCCGGGGAAATTCCCTCCCGGAGGGGAAATCGACGCCATCATCACCGCCATCGAGCTGGACATCATCTCCATCACCATCATCATCATCTCCACCATCATCACCGCCATCTCCACCGCTGGACATCGTCACCGCTGTAGCAATTTGGGTTTGATCTTGATTGTTTGATAGGGGAAACTCTCCCAATACTGATTTCTACTTGTTGTTGATGCTATTGAGTGAAACCATTGAACCAAGGTCTATGTTCAGATTGTTATTCATCATCATATCACCTCTGATCATGTTCCATATGATGTCTCGTGAGTAGTTCGTTTAGTTCTTGAGGACATGGGTGAAGTCTAATTGTTAGTAGTGAACTATGGTTGAGTAATATTCAATGTTATGATATTTAAGTTGTGGTGTTATTCTTCTAGTGGTGTCGTGTGAACGTCGACTACACGACACTTCACCATTTATGGGCCTAGGGGAATGCATCTTGTACTCGTTTGCCAATTGCGGGGTTGCCGGAGTGACGAAACCTAAACCCCCGTTGGTATATCGATGCGGGAGGGATCGCAGGATCTCGCAGTTTAAGGTCGTGGTTAGATTTATCTTAATTACTTTCTTGTAGTTGCGGATGCTTGCAAGGGGTATAATCACAAGTATGTATTATTCCTAGGAAGGGCGGTACATTAGCATAGGTTCACCCACACAACACTTATCAAAACAATGAAGATTAATCAACTGTATGTAGCGAAAACACTAGACTAAAATCCCGTGTGTCCTCGAGAACGTTTGGTCATTATAAGTAAACAAACCGGCTTGTCCTTTGTGCTAAAAAGGATTGGGCCACTCGCTGCAATTATTTCTCTCGCATTTTACTTACTCGTACTTTATTCATCTGTTACATCAAAACCCCCTGAATACTTGTCTGTGAGCATTTACAGTGAATCCTTCACCGAAACTGCTTGTCAACACCTTCTGCTCCTCGTTGGGATCGACATTCTTACTTATCGAAGATACTACGATACACCCCCTATACTTGTGGGTCATCAAGACTATTTTCCGGCGCCGTTGCCGGGAAGTGAAGCGCTATTGGTAAGTGGAATTGGTAAGGAAAACCTTTACTGTTTGTGCTGATTTTATTTCCGCTGCCGCTATAAGTCATTATGGAGAGATCTTCTCTTCAATTTCTATTTGGGAAATCTACTACTACTCGCAACGGTAGTGGATGAGGCGCCAGGTGAGGAAGTAATACCATATAAAATACCTACGAAAATTATTGAACATGTTATGGATAACCGCTATGAAGGGGATGGAACTATCCATCCTGGTGATCATTTACTGTTTTTGCATGAATTATGCGGGTTATTCAAATGTGCATGTATTGCTATGAATGAAGTTAGGAAGAAGCTATTCTCTATATCGCTGTCTGGTAAAGCGGCGCATTGGTATAAATTGCTCGAAGAATGGTGATTCTCTTGATTGGGAGGACATTGTGCCTTTATTTTATTCCAAATTTTATCCTCCAAGTGAAATTCACAAAGATCGGAACCGCATATATAATTTCTGGCCTCATGATGGAGAGAGTATTGCCCAAGCTTGGGGGAGATTGAAGTCTTTAATGCTCAAATGCCCCATTCATGAGCTTCCTGGTAATGTTATTATTGATAATTTCTATTCAAGACAAGACCTTGCTTTTCAAGACAAGACCTTGCTGGATACTTCTTGTTCTGGATCATTTACGCGCAATAAAGAAGAGTTTAAAAGGGATCTTCTTGATCGGATCCAAGAAAATACTGAAGGTTGGGAGAACGACAAAGATAGAGAGTCAGGTATAATTTATGATTATAAATGCATTGAAGCTTTTATGGATACTGATACATTTCGTAATATGAGTGCTACATATGGTCTTGATTCTCAAGTTGCCGCAAACCTCTATAAAGCTTTTGCCTCTCATTATGAATTGCCTAAGAAGAATTTTGATAAGTATCATGAACCGTATAAAGATAAAATTGATTCATCTATTAATAAATGTGTTGTAATTGAAACTGCCGATCGTGTTATTCCCGAAGCTTATATTGAAAAAACTCCTTTTCCTGCTAAAATGAAAGAGTACTCGTTATAAATAGTGCGGTTCATAAAAGTGAAAAGAAACCTAGAGAACCCGAAGAACAAATAAAAGTTGAACTCCATGTTGCCATAGTTAAAGATCTTGTGACTCGAAAATGTAGAGGATGGTCATATTATTTTCTCGTGAAGATGCTTCTAATATTGTTTCACATCCTAATAAACCCAAACAAGCTAGTGTTCCTATGCTATCTCGTTAAAATTGGTGATCATTGCTATTATGGTTTATGTGATATTGGTGCAAGTGTTAGTGCTATACCTTATGAGCTTTACACTTGAGATTACGCACGAAATTGATTCTTGTGAACTTGAAGATATTGATGTGGTTATTCAGTCGGCTAATAGAGAAACTATTTCTCCAATTGGTATTGTTCGAGATGTGGAAGTTCTATGTGGTAAGATTAAATATCCCGCTGACTTTTTGGTACTTGGTTCTCGCTGCTAGTGATTATTGTCCTATCATTTTTGGTAGACCTTTTCTAAATACTTGTGGAGCTATTATAGATTGCAAGAAAGAGAAAATTTTGACTAAATTTGTTGGTGAATCTTATGAGTTTAACTTCTCTAAATTTACTAAAACTCCTTATAAAGCTGATTTGCCTAGTAATGATTTTAAAATGGAGCAAGCAGTGCATCTATTGTTCTTGTTCCTAATAATCCTTTGCAGCAACATTTGGAGGATAGCGAGAGCGAAGTTTTTAGGAAAGAAAGAGATGAGCTTGAGGAGATTTTTCTTCGCCAACCTATTCTCAAGCATGATTTACCGATGGAAGACTTGGGTACAACACCACCACCAAAGGAAGATCCCGTTTTTGATTTAAAGCCTTTGCCTCGATAATCTTAAATATGCTCATATTGATGATAAGAAAATATATCCTCGTTATTATTAGTTCTAAACTTACAGAGTTTGAAGAAGAAAGATTATTGCAAATATTGAAGAAACACCGAGGTGCCATTGGCTATACTCTTGATGACTTGAAGGGGATTTCTCCCTCTATTTGCCAACACGCCATTAATATGGAAGATGATGCAAAGCCTGTTGTTGAACCTCAGCGTCGTCTAATTCCCAAGATGAAGGATGTGGTAAGAAATGAGGTATTACGACTTCTTGAAGCCGGTATTATATATCCTATTGCTGATAGTAGATGGGTTAGTCCTGTGCATTGCGTTCCTAAGAAAGGAGGAATTATCGTTGTGCCTAATGATAATGATGAGCTCATACCTCAAAGAGTAGTTGTAGGGTATAGAATGTGCATTGATTATCGAAAAGTTAATAAAGTTACTAAGAAAGATCATTACCCTTTACCATTTATTGATCAAATGCTAGAAAGGTTATCTAAAAATACTCATTTTTGCTTTCTTGATGGTTATTCCGGGTTTTCACAAATTGTCGTTAAAGCTAAAGATCAAGAGAAAACCACTTTTACTTGTCCCTATGGAACTTATGCTTATAGGCGTATGCCTTTTGGTTTATGTAATGCTCCTGCTACTTTTCAAAGATGCATGTCCGCTATTTTTCATGGCTTTTGTGAGAGTATTGTGGAAGTATTCATGGATGATTTTTCTCGTCTATGGGAATTCTTTTGATAGTTGCTTGCGAAATCTTGATAAAGTTTTGCAGGAGATGTGAAGAAACTAACCTTGTTCTTAATTGGGAGAAATGCCACTTTATGGTTAATGAAGGAATTGTATTGGGACATAAAATTTCCGAGAGAGGTATCGAAGTTGATAGAGCTAAAGTTGAAGCTATTGAGAAGATGCCCTATCCAAGGGATGTTAAAGGTATTCGTAGTGTTCTTGGTCATGTTGGGTTTTATAGGAGATTTATTAAAGATTTCTCCAAGATTTCAAAACCTCTTACTAATCTTCTTCAAAAAGATGTACCTTTTGTTTTTGATGATGATTGTAAGGAAGCTTTTGAAACTCTAAAGAAAGCCTTAACAACTGCTCCTATAGTTGAACCTCCTGATTGGAATTTAGCTTTTGAAATTATGTGTGATGCTAGTGATTTTGTTGTAGGCGCTGTTCTTGGACAGCGAGTAGATAAAAAATTAAATGTTATTCATTATGCTAGCAAAACTCTTGACGCTGCTCAAAGAAATTATGCTACTACTGAAAAAGAATTGTTAGCTGTAGTCTTTGCTTGTGATAAATTTAGATCTTATATTGTTGATTCAAAAGTTACAATTCATACTCGATCATGCTGCAATTAGATACCTTATGACAAAGAAAGATGCTAAGTCGAGGCTTATTAGATGGGTGCTTCTTTGCAAGAATTTGATTTACATATTGTAGATAGGAAAGGTGCTGATAATCCTGCTGTCGATAATTTGTCTAGATTGGAAAATATTGCTTATGATCCTGTTCTCGTTAATGATAGTTTTCCAAATGAACAATTGGTTGTAATAAAGGTGAGCTCGCGAGACGACTCCTTGGTATGCTGATTATGCTAACTTTATTGTTTCCAAGTACTTGCCTCCAACCTTTTCAGCTCAGCAGAGGAGGAAATTCTTTTATGACTTGAGGCATTATTTCGGGATGACCCACACTTATATAAAGAAGGAGTGGATGGTATTATGCGAAGGTGTGTTCCCGAATATGAACAACAAGAGATATTGAGTAAATGTCATGGCAGTGCTTATGGAGGACATCACGCCGGAGATAGAACCGCGCAAAAGGTTCTACAATCAGGTTTTTATTGGCCAACTCTCTTTAAAGATGCAAGGAAGTTTATTTTATCTTGTGATGAATGTCAAAGGGTTGGTAATATCTCCGGACGCAATGAAATGCCTATGAATTATACTCTTGTTATTGAACCGTTTGATTGTTGGGGATTTGACTTCATGGGACCTTTTCCCTCTTCAAAAGGTAACACTCATATACTTGTTGTCGTTGATTATGTTACTAAATGGGTGGAAGCCATACCTACAAAAAGTGCTGATGGTGAGACCTCTTTAAAAATGCTTTTAGATGTTATTTTTCCTAGATTTGGAGTACCTAGATATATTATGACTGATGGAGGTTCTCATTTTATTCATGGAGGTTTTAGAAAAACTCTTGCTAAGTATGGTATTAATCATAGAATTGCTTCCGCTTATCACCCTCAAAGTAGTGGTCAAGTGGAACTATCAAATAGAGAAATCAAATCTATCTTGCGTAAAACCGTTAATAAATCTAGAAAGAATTGGGCTAGTAAATTGAAAGACGCACTATGGGCTTATAGAACTCGCTTATAAAAACCCCATGGGAATGTCACCTTATAAAATGGTTTACTGAAAGGCTTGTCATTTACCTTTAGAACTAGAACACAAAGCCTATCGAGCCGTTAGAGAATTAAATAAAGATCCTAAACTTGCCGGTGATAAGAGGTTGCTACAATTAAGTTCTCTAGATGAATGGAGAAGTGAAGCTTATGAAAATGCTAAACTCTTTAAAGAAAAAGTTAAAAAATGGCATGATAGAAGGATCATCAAAAGAGAGTTTAATATTGGGGATAAAGTCCTATTGTATCGGTCTCGTCTCGCATTCTTTGCAGGGAAATTACTCTCGAAATGGGAAGGACCATATGTTGTTGAGGAGGTGTATCGTTCAGGAGCAATTAAGATTAGCTCTCTCCAAGGCAATGCTACGCAAGTGGTGAATGGACAAAGACTCAAGCATTATATTTCAGTGTGATTCTTATAATGTTGATGTTGATATTATTCGAGTGGAAACACCGGAGGCTTTCATCAAAGGACAAATTGACAGACGCCGTAACTCGACTTTGAATAGGTAACGTGACTCGGTAATGAAAAGTTCGCGATTTACTTTCCGAACATTATTTTTGTTGTTTTTGGAAAATATGAAAAATTACGAGTTCGAAACGGAGTGGAAAGGACGCACGAGGGGGTGCCACCATAGGCCGGCGCGGCCTGACCTGGGCCCACGCCGACCTATGGTCTAGCCGCCTCGTTCCCCCTTTCCGACTCTTGTTCGATCTGGTACTTTCCGTTTGTTCTGAAAATTTTTATTATAAAATCCCCCGGACCCCTGGAGGTCCGTATATCGTTTTCTCGATGTGTTTTGTTTCGAGCTGTTTCTGCCAGGATCTGTTTTCAATCTAGGAGCACCATGGCCTCCGACAACAAGGGCAAAGGGCCTTCGAAGGAAGAAGTGAAAAGGGTGTCGTCAAAGCAAGAGCAACAAGCTGTGGGGAGTAAGCAAGTCTTGGTGGGATCTGTTGATACTCGTCGTTCTTTCTCTCATAACTTGCAGGGACCCTTACCCCTGCTCTCGGCCTCGACTCTTTCCCTGCGCTGGAAGAAGCTCTACGGACTACCGATGAGTTTTGTGGTCAATACCGGGCTCTAAGAAGAGAAGTGGAGATACTCAGGGAGGAGAATCACCGACTCCGTAGAATGTTGGGATATTACTTGATGCCCGTCACAGGTTCGCCATCGCCGACTTCAGATAACAATGAATCTCTTCGAGACTTAGTGCAGATTTGCCAAGCTGAGAAGCTGAAGTTGAAGGAGATCTGTAAGAAGCGCATGAGGGATTCATCACCACCATCACCAAAGGAGTAATCCATCATCGGTATTGGCATCCCATTGGTTTGTTCCAAGCTTGGGGAGTGCCGCGGTATCACATTATCATTACCTTTTACTTTTTACTATCAAGTAGTGTCATATCATGAGTAGGGAAGTTATCGTATGAGATGGGTTGCAAGTGTGGAAGTATCTCTCCTTTAGTTTGTCTATGTATCCCTTGGTGTGAGTTATCGTTATGGAATGTTAATGAGAAGTCTTATCATTTACATATTGCACACCTTATTTTAGTTTGCAATTTCTACTATATGATTGATCTTGATTTTAGTATTGGTACCACTTTGGGAGCATTGAGTTAATCTATTTGGTTTTGGCAAACTTAGCAATGGTCAATAGCAACAACACTTTGAGTTTAAGAAGAATAGAGGAAATACATGTAGAAGATGTTATTATCTTTCTTATCAGTTCCTAGCTTAGTATTCTGAAAGTTAAAACTGTTTGTGCTTACAAGTAAGATGCATGATTGTTTCTATCACATGTATATTTGTTTGTTTCCCTCAACTCTTATGTTTGCTAATTAACCTTGCTAGCCAAAGACCTGTACTGAGAGGGAATACTTCTCGTGCATCCAAACTTGAACCCAAACCTATGCCATTTGTGTACACCATATCTACCTACTGCATGGTATTTTCTGCCATTCCAAGTAAATACTTCATGTGCTACCTTTAAACAATTCAAAACTTATTACTTCTTATTTGTGTCAATGTTTTATAGCTCATGAGGAAGTATGTGGTGTTTTATCTTTCAGTCTTATTAGGCAGCCTCCACTAATGGACTAGTGGCTTCATCCACTTATCCTATAATTTTGCAATAAGAGCTGGTCAACGGGGTTCCCGACCCCAATTAATCAGCTTTCATTAATAACTATCTTCACGTGTTTTGCCCAGATTCATCAGTAAGCAACTTAATTTTGCAATAGACACTCCTCCATGGTATGAGATTGTTGGAAGGCACCCGAGGATTCGGTTAGCCATGGCTTGTGTAAGCAAAGGTTGGGGGAGTGTCATCCTTAAATAAACTAAAATACATGTGTAAACAAAAGAGAAGAGGGATGATCTACCTTGCCTGGTAGAGATAACGTCCTTCATGGGAGCCGCTCTTTGGAGGTCTGTTTGGCAAGGGGTTAGAGTACCTGCCACTGATCGTTGACAACGACAAACACCTCTCAAAACTTTACTTTTATTCTCTTTATATGATTTCAAAACTGAAAAAGCTCTAGCACATGATTTAATCCCTGCTTCCCTCTGCGAAGGGCATGTCTTTTACTTTATGTTGAGTCAGTAAACCTATTTCCCTCCATCTCAAGCAAGCATTTGAGTTGTTGTGATTAAACCATTATATTGTGATTTGCTTCATCATGGCTTTACTCTTTCTTGTTTAGTACAAGTTTTACCTGAATGAATATAGCTTTGAAAGTCATCAATGATTAATATGATTGAGTATGCAAGTTTACCATAAGCTTTTAATATGAGAGCGCTGCTCAATAGATAAAGTATAATCTGTTAACTGTTCTCTGACCAAGAACAAAGTTTGCCATCACCAATTACGATTTCTTATGCACCTTTATTTGTGATTACCTTATACTTGTTTCAAGTTGAGTTATATGAGGAAGTTGCTTACTATAATGTCTTGTGTGAATGAATATGATGCTTCTTGTCCGTATTTTATTTATCGACTCTTCACTCCACAAACATGTGGACCCGTTTACTGAGTTAGTTTCGCTTGGGGACAAGCGAAGTCTAAGCTTGGGGGGAGTTGATACGTCCAATTTGCATCACTATTTTATATCATAATTCGCTGTTATTCATTGATATATTTCATATTGGGACACAATACTTATGTTATTTCATCTATTTTGCATGTTTCATGATTATTTGGAGATCGAGCACCGGAGCCGTGATTCTCGCTGGAAAAAGCACCGTCGGATGCAATATTTCGGAAGATCAACTCGTGGAAGGAAGTTTTACGTAAAATCCTATTTTTCCGGATGACGGAGGAAGCCGAAGGGGGAGCCAGCTGGACCTGGGGTGGGCCCACACCATAGGGTGGCGCGGCCCATGGCTCGGCCGCGCCACCATGTGGTGTGGAGCCCCTCGGCCTCTTTCGCCTCCTTTTCTTCGCGAAACCCTTCGTCCCGAAGACCGAAGCCACGGAGGAATCCTCACGAAGGGTTACAGCCGCCTCGCGGGGCGGAGAACACCGAGAGAAAAGAGCTCTCCGGCGGGCAGTGAATCCGTCGGGAAATTCCTCCCGGAGGGGGAAATCGACGCCATCGTCACCGCCATCGAGCTGGACATCATCTCCATCACCATCATCATCATCTCCACCATCATCACCGCCATCTCCACCGCTGGACATCGTCACCGCTGTAGCAATTTGGGTTTGATCTTGATTGTTTGATAGGGGAAACTCTCCCAATACTGATTTCTACTTGTTGTTGATGCTATTGAGTGAAACCATTGAACCAAGGTCTATGTTCAGATTGTTATTCATCATCATATCACCTCTCGATCATGTTCCATATGATGTCTCGTGAGTAGTTCGTTTAGTTCTTGAGGACATGGGTGAAGTCTAATTGTTAGTAGTGAACTATGGTTGAGTAATATTCAATGTTATGATATTTAAGTTGTGGTGTTATTCTTCTAGTGGTGTCGTGTGAACGTCGACTACACGACACTTCACCATTTATGGGCCTAGGGGAATGCATCTTGTACTCGCTTGCCAATTGCGGGGTTGCCGGAGTGACAGAAACCTAAACCCCGTTGGTATATCGATGCGGGAGGGATCGCAGGATCTCGCAGTTTAAGGTCTGTGGTTAGATTTATCTTAATTACTTTCTTGTAGTTGCGATGCTTGCAAGGGGTATAATCACAAGTATGTATTAGTCCTAGGAAGGGCGGTACATTAGCATAGGTTCACCCACACAACACTTATCAAAACAATGAAGATTAATCAACTGTATGTAGCGAAAACACTAGACTAAAATCCCGTGTGTCCTCGAGAACGTTTGGTCATTATAAGTAAACAAACCGGCTTGTCCTTTGTGCTAAAAAGGATTGGGCCACTCGCTGCAATTATTTCTCTCGCATTTTACTTACTCGTACTTTATTCATCTCGTTACATCAAAACCCCCCGAATACTTGTCCGTGAGCATTTACAGTGAATCCTTCACCGAAACTGCTTGTCAACACCTTCTGCTCCTCGTTGGGATCGACATTCTTACTTATCGAAGATACTACGATACACCCCCTATACTTGTGGGTCATCATGGGGCAGGAAGGGCGTCTTCACCGGCGGCGCGCGGAGGGAGAGCGGGCTGGGCACGGCGGCGACGGGGGCGTGGAGGAGGTAGGCGAGCACGGCGGCGGCGGGGGCGTGGAGGAGGTAGTCGCAGCGCGGAAGGCTGGGCAAGGCTGGGCGCGGCCGGCGGAGCTCCTCCTCGCAGCGTGGAGGCGAGGCTCAGAGTCGTTTTTTTCGCCCCGTGGAAAGAATCGCTTTGCCAAAATACAGCGCGCGTTAGCCGGCGCGGCAGATATACCGCTCTAGATAGCGCAAACTGGCGCGCGCTCTAAAATATTTACAACGCAGCCTATTTTGCAGCGTCTGGTGGAGGGCGCAAAAGCGCGTTCCGCGCTGTAGATTGACGGTTTTTTTAGCGTATCACTAGTTTACAGCCTCTGTTGGAGATGCTCTTAGGACCGTCCATTGACTGTGTACGTGGCTTAGGTGGGTCGGTTGTCGGTCCCGACCCGGTGGAAACTGATAGCTGACGCGTCCTCTCCTCTCTCCTCTCTCCTCCGCACCCCTTTCTCGGTCGGTGGTGGCGGGGAACGGCGAGCTTGGCCGCCTCCCATCCTCTCTCTCCGCAAGCTCCTCTCAGCACGATTTTGGCGAATGCTAGGTTCGTGAGCTCCCCTGGTTTCTCCTCCCCCCCCCCCATCCATCTTCAGACCTATGTTTTCTTCTTTTTTTCTGGATCTGGGTGCCCTTCTTCCATCTCACGTCCCCTCTCTATGTCTCCTTTCTAGGAAGCGCAACAGGCGGCAAGGTCGCGAGGACGGAGATGGCTGCGTGGACCACGGCTACGGGGCGGTTCACCATGGGAGACGGCTGAGGGAGTGACCGGGGCGGTTCTACGCGGCAGCGGCCGGCACGCAGGGGTCCACGAGTGAGCAGCCCAGTGGTGGTGTGCGGCCAGCTCATGGATGTGGCCAATTGCTAGCTTGAGTCGCTGCTGCTTAGTCTGCTTCTTTTGTGTGCATACTGCATACCACCCCATGGACCACATCCTAGGACAAGTCTCAGCAATTTAATCGGACACACATCTCCTGCTACCGCTGCATCCACGGAGGTCTCATCAACATCAACATCAAATATGTATGTGCACCGCTCTTCCCGGTTCTGTAATTCAACTAAGCTGTAAGACGGGTTGATTGTGGCTGCTTTCAGGTTATTATTTCCTGTATTATGACTTATTTCAGGATTTTGCCAAACGCCTAGGTTTATTTCAAGATTGTGACTTCCAGCTGTAAAATTATTTCATGTATTATGACTTGTTTCAAGATTTTGTCAAAATCAATTGGACAAAACCAACAACTACTCCTAGGTTTATAGTAAATTATTTATTGTGCTCACTTCATCTCACACTAAGTCGTTTATAGCCACCCAAATTTACCCCTTCAATTCGTAGTATTCTACTTGCCAACAAATTTGCAACCCTGTTTTATTGTTTATTAGTACATGTCAAGTTATGGCCTCCTTTGATAGTATGCTACAGGAAGAATCAGCTTCTTGTGCCTCAGGATCCTACCTAGATTCGAATCACTGTTGTTTTAAGGATATATGGTATAAAGAGTCAGCAATAACTCTCATTCATGTGTAGTTTAGCATTATTATATTTTCCTTCGGAATTAGGCAGGTAGCAGCTTAGTGAGCTCTGAATGTTCGCTTTTATAGCCATGTTCTATCGTTATTTTGAGGGGTATGTTTGTCCTAAAGAAACCTGCTTGCCGAGGTGAAACTGATTCCGGTTTCTGAAGACCCACATGGCTTATGATGGTTAATCACTGTGTTTAGTCTGTAGTATTCCGAGGTATACTGAATTATGGTTGTTTGTACCTTCTGGCTGTCTCCATTGCTTTGGAACATTTCACTGTATATAGTCATGCCTATGGACGACTTCTCTTTTCCAAAAAGCATCCACCTTTGATTTTTGGTAAAGATATTAAGAAAAACCATAGACATCGGTTTATGTGTTTGATTACTTAATAATTGTTTGCCTCATTGTCTGTATTCCCATTAATTACTTGCATGTTGTGGAAGTCATTTGGAACTGAAATTGGATTGTTGTTTACTTAGATATATGGTGTTCCCCTTGGTGCATACTTTCTATTCCAAACATAACGAAATGGTTCATGTATGAATTTCATCATATCGTCTCCAATGAGCATATGAATTTTTAAACCAAAAAATCTTTGATTATCAATTGGTTTATGTTATGGTGGTTTCTTTATTTGTTTTTGCATGTTCAGCCAAATCTGGTAGTGTCATAAAGAAGACACAATGTCTCGGAAAAAACAATGGTCTTTAGTTGGTATTCTTTTTAGTGTTATCATACATAACATATCCAATGTAACATATTTCAGATTGCAACAAATTTTTTATTCCGCGTTACAAAGTAATTAAGAACATAAATAATCTGTAAAAGGGATTGATACAATGATACCTGGATCTACTTACAAAGTTGTCATATGGAATGATACAATGAAGGCATGTCGAAGTATGTGTTTTCACTTATTGCATGATGTGCTTTTGTGTTCAAATCTAGATGTTCATTTTTTACAATTTGGGAGGGCCCCTAACAATGGCCTGGTCCTTAACGTGCAGACGCGTATTCTTTGCTTCGGGATGCTAACTCCAACACGCGAGCCTTGAGGGTGCGTATGAGGATCGCACGCTTTTGGGGGCATCTGGATCCGAGGAAGAATAACGAGCTTGTTCGGCTCCAGTTTGTGATGGTTGACGAGAAGGTAACCAATGGGCATTTAGTCGATTTGCAGAAGTTTCTAGCTCTGTTTTCGCTTTTTTATGTTCTATGGTTGCAGACTAATGGTTTGTTTGTCTTCTGGAATGTAAGGTTGTGCTATGTAAGGCTCTAGAGCAAAAAATCATATAGAGAAGTTCAGGGGAACACTTGTTGCAGGACATGCCTACTATCTGCATTACCTGGACGTCAAGCATGGGATGGACACTTCTCGTGTTGTGGATCATTGCTGATGCATGGCTTACGAGATGGATAGATATAACTGAAATTACTCCTATTCCGGAGAGCTTGCATCGCTATGCCTACAGTCTTAAATTGTTTCAAAGCCTGCTTGCTAGCGCGGGAGATAAGACTTACCTTGCAGGTGATTTTCCGTGCATGTTCTGGTTCTTTATGTACCATGGATTCTTCTGTTGGTGTAGAGGCTCCATTATATGTTTGTTAATATGGGGGTTATCTGTGTCTGTTGTTGCAGATGTAGTAGGTAAAGTCAATTGTGTATCTCGGGCTGTCACGATTGATGTGAAAGGACACCCGGTGTCTAAACGGACTCTCTGTCTTACTGGTACACGGTCTGGTTTCTTTGCTGTTGTGATATTAAGTTGTTTCATGTGTTTTATCTCTTAATTTTTTCTTGCCTGCTAGAGAAAATGCCATCGTGGTTGCCTTCATCATGGGACGCACCTACAAGAAAGCAGGATTGCGAGATGTTCTATTTCATGTCTTCACGTTAATGTTTTCGCATATTTTCGTTCCTGGTTGCACACTAACGGTTGTTTTGCCTGGTTCTGCTATTTTGTGTCGTTGTGTGATGTGATTTGTGTTTGGCTCAGGTGATGCTTACTCATAGGGCCACGTAGCATGGCTGGTACTTTGGTGATTAAATTAGTTGTTTGGTATCTCACAGTTATTTGTAGTGGTCTGCAGGATGGTGGGACCTGTTTAGCCGGTTGCGCTTATTACGGAGAATGGGCGGCGTTTTGAGTCCAACGAGGCTTTGGTTGTAACTGTATCTAGCCTGGCAATGATGAATCAGCATGTTTCCATAGGAGTCCTGCTATACGTACGACAAACTTCGTCCGATATTCGTACGATCCTAGGTGGCTGCAATGTTACTCGCGTGAGGCAACGGGAGGCAAACACGAATTTTGGTTTGGGTCCAAGTCTCGGCCCAGCTCTCTTCTTCTGGTAGGCCCCACTGCCAAATAATCATTATTTTTTTACTTTTGTTTTCTTTATCTTTTTTGCGATCACAGTTTGTTGTATCCCTGGTACGCTCAAATTATCCGCGTATCTCTGTTTGCGTCGCTCTGCGGACGCGAAAATGACTGTTTTTTGTCCACGCGTCCGTTTGCACCCTGGGTGCCTCCAGCGACCCGACGCATTTCCCCGTCAGCATGAATTAGGATGTTTGAAAACAACAAAATAAAGAGTTTGCTCCCTACAATAATGTTGTCCGAACACGGTAATCACGGCTCGGCAAAACCTGTACATGGACTCAAGGCAGCTGCTCTCACCCATTTGAAGATACTCATCGAATATATTTGCAGCCATTCCATATGATAGCATGCGAATAGCTGCGGAACATTTTTGGTAGGAACAAGTCCCTCAACATCCTGTGCCGGCGCCGGAACGTTTTTTCCTTGAACACCGAATCGGTGCGGTGGAAGTATTTCCTGTGGAGCCTACCCCGACTACTATCCTGCTCTCCAGCGTGGTGAGAACCGAGCCGACGACGAGTAATGTGGCGGTGCGGCGGGACGACGGCGGGTGGGGTTGGGGTGGTGGCGTCACAGTAGGGCAGCAAAGAAGGGTTAAAGGAAGCAAATCCAAGTGCTCGATTTCGCTGTCTCTGATATGCGGGATCGGGTAAGAAAAGGAGGATGCTCAGCGCGACCGCGGAGCGTCCACGAAGATGCAAACCTGACGCATATTTGGGCTAGGTTTGCGTCGCTGCGGACGGCCCGATCACTTTGCGTCGCCCCGCTGGAGTAGGACCCAGACGCATTTTCGATCACGACGGATGCAAATGATCGCTCAACGTCCGTTTGCATCAGCCGTTGGAGATGCCCTGACAAACTGCTAGTTATTCTACACTCATTTTTAAGAGGGGGAAGAGATGGAGTCAGACAGATTTCGATGGGCTTGGGCAATATTGCGGGTTTGGGCTGGATTTAGCACGAGCCTAACTAGCACGAGCTGGAGGAAGTATCGTACAAGGATCGGACATGAATTATCGTGTGTGAAGCAATTCCGTTTCCATAGTAAGTTCATTGCTCTTCCCTTTTCATCTTGTGTTTTGCAGTGTGTACGCTCACTGGTTTCTGTAGTGTGAAAAGCTCAAGACCAGAATTATGATTGATGGCTTGCAGCCCAATCAGGGATGGTGGTTCATGGTGTGTGATGATGTAAAGCACTTGAGGAAGGTATTGGATACATGTGTACCAAAAAAAAAGTGCTACCAAGCATTCGAGCCTCAGGTTAGTCTTTTTTTGGCTTGAATCATACCTTATCTGTTGATGTTTGGGTTTCAGAGGTTCCGGATTCCAATAATAGCTTCTGGCGAGGGAGCTTCCGTTGAGATGGTTTTTGGTCAGCGAGCCAGTTGATGTTCTGATCGCTGAGATTCATTGTGAGCCATGCCAGCTCAGATATTCGGTTTAATAGGCAGAAACTATGTTGTCAATGCCGCAGTATGCTGGTGTTCTTTCCAGAACAATGGTATCAGCTTCCAGGTTCTTAAGGTTTATCATGGAGTGAGCTTTTTCTTTGCTGGCTTTAACGAGGCACTCCTGGCTACTTTTGAATTTTGGATTCTTCTATTGAGTATACTACTGTAATTCTGACTCACAGCATGCACGTATTTCAAGGTCCAGTGTGCTCATATGGTTTCCCCACGCTCCGGTCGATGTCAGTTTCGGCAGTTATTTATCTGAATAAACGATCTAGCAATATAAATCTAAAAGCTGAATATTAAAAGTGCACAAACACATTGAAAAGCCACTCAGGTAGATGAAATAAAAGAGGCTAATTATTCCTGACTCTAATTGTCCAATATGAGTTGGCCTGTCTCACGCACCGTGTCTCAAGCTGAGGCTGCCATATATCGATGCCCGCGCAAGCAAAGTCCCCTAGAAAACCATATGAGCTAAGCCGCGCCCACCTTTCTCGGTTAACTGCTTGTCTAAAGGATACTCAGAAAAAATTACTTATTTAAACTAGAACGCTATTATCACCGTCTTAAACCCCTATCAAAATGCCAAACAATGTGTCACCGCCTTAAACCCCGATTAAAATGCCAAACAATGTGTAGCAGCAGCTGCGCTATGCAATACGCTGGGTAGGCGGCGCGGCGAAGCGCGCGTGTCTATCTAGTGTCATATAAGGCATACATTTTATACAAGAGGTCACATGAGGAAGAAAAAAAATTGATAGTGTCATATAAGGCATCAAATTCGAGACTAGTATCATATAAGAAATTCTCTCTTATTCTTATCTGGTTGATTAATAAAGCACACACGTTTTCCTTAGAAAAAAACTGCCCACGAACACGTTGCTGCCTGTCCCCGGATCCTGCGAGACAGAACACGCGGCCTCCTGCTTTTCCGTTGTCATCTTTATAAAAGTACCCTTCATCTCTAAATGTAATACACAAACAATCCCTTTCTACTCTTTCTCAGGCACTCGTGAAATAGCCACGGAACACCCTCAACTCCTTCAACTTTCACTTCCAGTTCATCCCCTCTTCTCCAGTCCGGCGAACCACCACCTCCGCCATGGCGACCACCGACATCCGCATCTCCATCGAGCACCAGACCCGCTTCGCCTTCCGCCTCGCCTCCGCCATCTCCTCATCCTCCGACTCAAAGGGCCCTTCCGGCAACACCGCCTTCTCGCCGCTCTCCCTCCACGTCGCGCTCAGCCTCGTCGCCGCCGGCGCTGGCGGCGCCACCCGCGACCAGCTCTCCGCCACGCTCGGGGCCGCAGGTCCAGGGCAGGCTGACGGCCTCCACGCGCTCGCCGAGCAGGTGGTGCAGGTCGTGCTCGCTGACGCCTCCGCCGCCGGCGGACCGCGCGTCGCCTTCGCCAACGGCGTCTTTGTCGACGCGTCGCTCCAGCTCAAGCCTGCCTTCAAGGATCTCGCTGTGGGCAAGTACAAGGCCGAGACACAGTCCGTCGACTTCCAAACTAAGGTGATCCCCTTCATAGCTTGCCTAGCTAGTTCCACCAGAAAAAAAAATTAGAGATTTGTTCATTATCTGTGGACATCTCTAGTTTTTTTTTATCTGAGGATATCTCTAGCTGCCTGTTTGTTCATTCTTTTTCTACAGTTCGGCGTGCTGCTGTGATGTAGAGTCTAATACATGTTGGCATTTCTGTAAATCTGTAACCATTGTAGATTTGTAATTTAGTGTTGATTTCTATACAATTTTTCTGAACTCTAGGAGATTTAGTACTGTTGTGCAGATATATGCCCATAGGGAGCTAACTAGCTATAGAGCAGTGCCGAAGCCTCCAGTCTTTAGGTTGTTTTGGTAGATTGCAATAGGTTGGACTGAATGGTCGACAGTTCATTCAAGCTTGTGCAGTTTCCTTCTCTTTCTAGCTTGAATATGTGATGAACATATTAATACCTGGCCAGTTTGTCAAACGTAAGTATTTAAGTGTAGAAATTAATGGAACTTTGGAAGTATTACTCTTTATGGGATGTTTTTGCTTCTTGTATTTTTACTACGTATAGGCATATAGTTTGGGGCGCTTCTCTATATTTAGCTCTTCTGCTCTTGTGAACTGATGGTAAAATCTTCTCTTTGGAGTTTACCTTATTTACACTTTGGACCTTGCACCAGTGTGATTTAGGGATAGCCAGACTGTTACTTTTGTGAGCAAAGTATCTTGTAAGAAGTGTAAATTTCAGTGTGCTCTTGAAGGCTGAGGAATTTGGTTATATTTATACTTTTAGGGTCTTCATCCTAGTATGTATGTCAGATTTTTCTTTTTCGAAATGGAGGATATACCCCTGGCATCTGCATCAAAATTATGCACACAGCCTTTAGATCATTCGGAATGTCTAAGGCCTTCCGAATTTGTGGGTCCATATTTATATGTTTTCAAATAGGGTACAGCTGCGGTTTCTGTATCATTTTGAGATGTTGTGGCCAAGTTCCTTATGTGATTTTCATTTGTTGCCATTATGGGAATTCCATTTGTAAGATGTACAAAAAATCAACTAATCATTAGAAATGTCAAAAGATCAGTAGTGGTAGTGCATTGCGTTACTTCAAGATGGTACCATGACCCTTCAAATCAGTATACTCATGTAAACTGTCATATCTTTTCTCTATAAAAATACTGTCTATCTTTTATCAGTGGTATGTAAATTTTACTACTCCCGCCGATTCATATTAATTGTCTCTAATATGACATATTAGAGACAATTAATATCTAGACATATAGACATATTTACCAATGTATCTAGACATATTTTATTCATTCTTGCGACAAGTTATATGAATTGGAGGGAGTATGGAAATGCTTTATGAAAATGTTAGTATGCTATCTTGGATTCTCAGTCTTGTTAGCAAGGAAATAATTTCTGGTGGTCAAAAGTTTGGGGGAACTATAATATCTACCATTTGGCCTTTTTTTATACTCTTCTTTCTTTGCTTTTGTCAAATGTTTTTTCCAGTTGTGCTAAGTATTGATATATTTTGCCTTGATCCAGGCTGCTGAAGTTGCAGGTCAAGTGAACTCGTGGGTTGAGAAAATCACAACAGGTCTCATCAAGGAGATCCTTCCTGCAGGTTCTGTTGACAATACCACTAGACTGGTTCTTGGGAATGCCCTTTATTTTAAAGGAGCTTGGAATGAGAAGTTTGATGCATCTAAGACAAAAGATGACAAGTTCCACCTTCTTGATGGGAGCTCAGTTCAAGTACCATTCATGACCACCACAAAGAAGCAATACCTTTTGGCTTCTGACAGCTTGAAGGTACTTAAGCTGCCTTACCAGCAAGGTGGGGACAAGAGGCAATTCTCCATGTACATTCTTCTTCCAGAAGCACAGGATGGTCTGTCAAACTTGGCCAATAAGTTGAGCACCGAACCAGAGTTCATGGAGAAGCATACCCCAACACAGAAGGTTCCAGTGGGGCAATTCAAGCTCCCCAAGTTCAAGATATCATTTGGATTTGAAGCGTCGGATTTGCTCAAAGGTTTGGGTCTCCAGCTGCCATTCAGCACAGAAGCAGATCTTTCGGAGATGGTTGATTCGCCGTTGGCAAAGAGCTTGTACGTCTCATCTGTTTTCCACAAGTCGTTTGTCGAAGTGAACGAAGAAGGAACCGAGGCTGCCGCAGCAACTGCTGCAGTGGTCACACTTCGGTCACTGCCAGTAGAGCCCGTGAAGATGGATTTCGTCGCAGATCATCCTTTCCTCTTCGTTATCCGAGAAGACATGACGGGTGTGGTGCTATTCATTGGTCATGTGGCCAATCCCCTCGTGTCTTCGTAATATTTTTTCGCTCTGAATAGCATGTGTGGGCTGCGACCCTGTTTGACACATGGAAGTTAAGGGTTTCAACGTTTGGTCATGCTGCCTGTGTAATAAAACCAATGTATGTTCTTGTTTTCAAATAATGCCTTGCTTGATGTACGAAAAGTTGTAGAATGACAATAATCCAGGATTGCTGTGGAATTGTGTGCTTTGAGCTGCTTGAAACATGAGATGTGCATGACGGGCAGGCCCTTCTTGACGAAGTATGAACAAGGGCATTTGCGTAATTTGGTGATTGATCTGGGTAGTTTTGTTAATCCAGATTGTGTTGTTTCAGTTTGGTTGACAAGCTGCTGAGAGCGACGTCGTTGTCGCGTGGCCCTGTTGTTATCGGTTATGTGTCCGTTTGACTGGGGAGAGAAAGGACAGATGGCGCCAAAGGCAAGCTGAAATCAGATACTCCCTCCATCTTATGAAATTTGTCTAAATTTAAATTTAAGTTATACACACTAAATAGTACTCCCTCCGGTCCTTTTTAATTGACTCAAATTTAGTACAAAGTTATACTAAATCTGAGTCAATTAAAATAGAACAGAGGGAGTATTTGTTTACTTTTGAATTTTGACAAATCTCTAATGTTTCGTGGGACGGAAGGAGTACTACTAATATGCGCTATCCAAAATAGCAAAATAATGTTAGCGCAAGTTGAACGTTCGAAGCCTCATTTGTGAAATTGCATATATTTGTATTTCAAAGTCTAGTGGAGTTTCCTCTAAATATTTAACTATGCAAAGCAATAAGATGAAATGCAATAAAGTCACATGCTTAAGCACAAAGCAAAGAAATAATGTTTGGTAATTAATGACAATCTTCATGGACTAATGTTTGCATTGAGTTATATTTGTAAGAGTTGTCCATAGGCAATGCTTGAACCACATGTTGACTTCAAGGTTGCAATAAGAAGAAATTGATGAAGAATATCAAGTGTCAAGTATGTCTTGAAGATGAAGATGAAGTGACCCCTCAAAGTTAACTTCAAGACTATATGATGAAAAATGAAGAAATGAAGCGCAAGTTTAAGATGAGCCAACTCGAAAAGATCATATGCTTGAAGCTTTCCATCCATATGGTGATCATAGATATGTGAAGATGCACCGAAGAGAAGTTCTCCCATATTGGAGTATGGATGAGCAATTCGCAAGACTTCATCAAGCAAGCACAATCAGGAAAGGCGTTCCATCTTGTTGCGGTCAAGACCGTCATCATCGAGCTCAAGTGGAATGCGCAAGATTAAGTTTTGCTCTTGATAGGGTTTCTTTCTTACCGGTCTCGTGATTTAGTTGGGAGAACGGTTTATGGGATAGTGGTCGTACTATCAAGAGGGTTCTCGAGTGAGTAACTAGATCGTATCGTTCGGAGAGAGCTCAAACCGTTGCATCCTTGCATCATCTTTCTTGGTTGTTATTTGGATCTTATCCATGTGGTGTTTTAGAGCTTGTGCTTATTGTCATGATAATCTCTAGTTCATCGAAAACGGATTTCGCACGAAATACTTGTTGCGTTTTCGATATGGAGGCGTTACCGGTTTGTCTCTTATAGATAATTTAAAATTTTCGCCATTTATTTCTATCCTCCCTTGTTGTACTATGATGGTTTCCTGCATGATCTTTTATAGTTTGTTCCTAGCTTCAAAACGAGTCCAAGATCATCAAAATCAGAGTTCGGATGCTAAAGTTATGCCCGTTTCAGTTTGATGTTTCTACCAGTTTTGGGGGGGGGGGGGGGTGGATATTCGGGCCCAAGTTGAGGGCGAAATATCCAGCCCCCGGAATATCCATCCCAAATGAATAATCCGGCCAAATATCCGGGCCCCATTCAGGGGCATCTTTTTTCTGGTCCTTAGCTGTTTTTCGGGGGCCGGATTTTTGCAATAATCCGGCCCTGGATATTCCGGCCCGAGAGGACCCAAACGATCATATTTCGATAGGAGGGGGTATTTAAGACCCCCTTCTTCCTCCTTGAGAAGCTAGCCTCTTCCCCATCTCTCCCCTCCATTGTTGACATTGGAGTTCTTCCTCCTTGGGAACACTCTAGATCTAGATCTTGGAGTTCTTTTTGGATTTCTTATTTGTTCTTCCTCTCTTATTCCTCCAATGGAGTTTGTAGCTTTGTTGGAATTTTAGAGAGAAGGACTTGAGCATATTTGTGGTGTTCTTGCCATTGCATTTGGTGCATCGGTTTGAGTTCTCCATGGCGATTCGTGGAAGTGAAAGCAAGAAAGTTGTTGCTCTTGGGTTCTTGGAACCCTAGATGGATTTGAGGCCTTTGTGGCGATTTGTTGGGAGCCTCCAATCAAGTTGTGGATGTGTGCCCCAACCTTTGTGTAAGGTCCGGCTTCCTCCTCGAAGGAAATCCCTTAGTGGAACCATGACCTAAGCCTTTGTGGCAAGGGTCACCGGAGAATAAGGTGAGGCCTTTGTGGCACTCGGTGTGTGGTGTGACTACCGCATCTTGGGGTGAGACCTTTGTGGCGTTTGTGTGCATCGAGCAACCACACCACAAGGTGAGGCCTCTTGTGGCATTCGGAAGCACTAAGCCACCGCACCTCTCCAACGGAGATTAGCACTCGAAGAGTGTGAACTTCGGGATAAATCATCGTCTCCCGCGTGCCTCGATTATCTCTATATCCGAGCTCTTTACTTATGCATTTTATATTGTGATAGCCATTGCGCTTGAAGCTATACACCTTGCTATCACATAGTTGCTTGTATTGCTTAGTATAAATTGTTGGTGCACATAGGTGAATTATAATATATAGGCTTTGGGCTTGACAAAGTAAACGCTAATTTTATCCCGCATTTGTTAAGCCCATCTCGTAAAAGTTTTAAACCGCCTATTCACCCCACCCTCTAGGCGACATTTGTGTCCTTTCAACTCGTTGCCACGCCTGCGCGGCTCAGTTCCGTTTCGCGGTCCTGCTCCCGCTTGCATCGACGAAACGTGGCCCTGCTTCGACATGGATGCACATCTGCCCTCCTTTGGAGAGTGCAGCTTTGGTGGAACTGCTCGGGTGAGGCTTGTGAGCTTGTTATGCGCTCACGGAGAACCCCGTTCTCCTGTTTCTTGAGTGAGAGGATCACGGTGGCGCCTACCGGTGTCGCTACCGTTTATGGAGCTGGTCCAATGTTTCGAACTAGTGGCAGGGTTGACAGTGGGAATATGTGTGTGGTTTGAGTGAAAGATCGGCGACGACGGCGCACGTGGGTGTCATCCACCTTCTTGAAGGCGCCGCGAGGGGTACCCTATCCTCAGCCAAGGTTGTGGCTTGTGCAAGGGGCAGGTCCATGACTATCACTGCTCGTTTTGGGTGAAAGCCCTATGATGATGGCGCCAATGGTGTGGTTCTTCTTCTTGTAGGTGTTGCGATGGAACCCCACGTTGCTTGGGTGCTCAACCCTGGGTGTATCTGACAGCGAGGCGAAGCCTCACATTGCTACCACATGGTGTACTCGTTCCTCTTCTCGGTCAGCTGTGAAAGCTAAAGTTGCATTGCTCGACCTTTGCTATTTGCCATGCAAAGTTCGCCGACTTCTGACGGCGATGTCCGCAACCACGGTGATGAGATTCGTGTTCCTGCCGCGGTCTTAGTTGGTTGATCAGTCCCCTTCGATGGTGTAAATGTCACTCCTTTCCCCGCAAGTGCTCTCTATTGTCCCTATGGCAGGGCCGGCAAAGGTTCGTGAAGTCTAGTGGAGTCTCAACATTGTAATGACACTCGAAGGCTCGAAGGCATTGGTAACTTCTCATCTGCGTTGTCATCTCGATAGAGTAAGGCCCTTCGATAAAGATGACGATAGTTGTTTACACGTGTTGCTCTGGACCGACGGCCTGTGATGACCATCTGTGTGACATTTGCAAGATCTCGGTATTGCGATACCCTTCTACTGCATTAGTGGCAATTTTCTATCATGTGCTTGTGCGTCTCCTCTTTTGGCCGACATGCCTGTAGCTCCATAGCAATTGTTTAAGTGCTTATGTCACAATTCTCTTTTTTCCTAATCTAACAAACTATATATTCTAACCGATGTCAATCCAAAAGGCTGAAGAAGGACCGTGCAATGATCTTTTTAAGAAATACTACCTCCATCCCAAAGCTTAAGGTTTATATTTTTTGAAAAATCAAACCAAGTAAAGTTTGACTTTTCTCAACAAATATGATATTTTATACTTTAGTCAAACCTTACATAGTTTAACTTTCCAAAAATAAGATAACCTTTAAGCTTTGGGATGTACTACCTCCGTCCCAAGGAATAAGGCGCACGCGTATTTTAAAGCAAACTTTGATTATAAAAATTGAGCAACAAAATCTTAGTTATATTATATGTAATTAGTATCGTTGGATTCGTATTGAAAAACACTTTCTAATGATGTTAATTTCATACCAATAATCTTTATATATTTGAAGTAATTCTTAGTCAAACGAAAAACACGTAAAACGAGGGTGCCTTATTCCTTGAATCGGAGGTAGTATATTTTAGTGAAGCTTTTGGATAGTTCAAGAAAAATAGCTCTGGAATACTTTAAGGAAAAAAAAAAGACATGGTCGTAGTCCGAGTACGCACAGGTCACGCACTCACAACACACGCGAACACGATGCAGAGCCCTGTTCCTTATTTTTTGGCAAACGCTAGGTGCTGGGTGTTGCCTGTCCCAGACACTGCCAGAGAGACCACGCTGCCTCTTGAGTCTTGACTTTCTTTTATCGTTTCACCTAAATCCCCTTCATCTCTAAATTTAATACTAGTACAAAATAACCGCTTAATCTGTTTACCCCATTTCTGGTCTCTAGTGTTTCTCACCCAAGCACTCGTTAGAGCATCTCAAGCCGTTTGAGCCCCGGACGAAAATCCGGATATAAAATACGCCGGATTAGATGTTAAAAGGGTGGGGGGCAACATTCTCCTAGTCTCACTCCTGACATTCGTCCCTCAGCGGCGATAGTTTCAAAAAAATCGTCTTCCCGCTACAAATTTTTTGTCAAAGTCCGGTGATCGGATCAGCCACAGCGATCGAAACTGAAACTAGACGATTACAGGCTCATGGGCGGTCCCGTCTTGAGCCTCGTCTGGCAGCATCGGGCGGCGAAGCATCGGCGTCTGCAGTTGTCACAATGACGGGAGTTGACGTTGAAGTGGTGGACGAATCAGCCGACGGGGGCCGGAGGATTTCTTGGCGATGGGCGTCGTACCAAGCCCTCGTCTCCTCGTTCATGGTGGCGTCGTTGCCGCCGATCAGGAACGCCAGGTCGGTGTTCCTCTTCTTCGCCGCGGAGGTTTCCTTGAGCAAGGCAATCCGGACGCCCTGGTTGGTGAGCATCTCCTTCCACCGCACGTCGTGCTTGTTGTCTCTCCCGGCGGCGTGCGCCCTTGCGTGCGCCCAGCACTTGTCGAAGGACACCTGCAACCTGTCAGCTGGATGACCGGCCTTCTTCTGCTCTTTCAACTTCTTCTGGCCGAGCTCGGGGAGGCCCGCCGACGAGGCTGGGGCTGGAACGTCGGGGTTGTACTGCTCTGTAAGGGTATTTCACCCTTATCCATTATTTTGGTAACGATGACACCGTGCTAAAGTATTTGGCCTAATGTGTTTATAAGGATAATCTCAGGTATTAGGCAATGAGGCGTAAATGGTGTATCAAAGGAACAAGAAGGCTAAAGGAGACCCCCATTTCAACAACAATCAAAAAGGGGTTACAGGAGAAATCCGGTCACCAGCCCGGTCCAACCGGGCCAGCAACCGGCCAGTCCGGCGTGCTAGCCGGTCAACCGGTCGGAAACCGGGCTCCAAAGGAGGAGCCAACAGATCCGGTTTGCGTCCGGTCAACCGGGCTCCTGACCGGCGGGTCCGGCGCTCCGTCCGGTCGACCGGTCGGCAACCGGGCCGCAACCGGCCACCAACCGGAGAAGCGCCAGGACGACGCAAAGGAGCCCCGGTCACTGATCCGGTCTGACCGGCCTCACGACCGGGCTGTCCGGTCTGTGGCCCGGTCTGACCGGCCTCACGACCGGGCTGTCCGGTCTGTGACCCGGTCAACCGGGTTTGTCGAGGAAAAATGCTGAGGTGGCAAGTGGCAACGGCCAGATTTTGAAGAACACTATAAATACCCCTTCTTCTACCTTGGAAGGGTTAGGCAACATACTACAAGCTGTTCTTGAGCTCTTTCTCTCTCACTCCATTGCTAGACACACCAAAAGCCTCAGATCTCCCTCCTCCTCCACCCAAACTCAAATCCCTCCGGGGAATCATTAGAGGAGGACCCGATCTACCGTTCTACCAAGCCAAATCTCATTCCCCCTTGTATTCATTGAGAAGCTTGCTTCCTAGGGTTCCTTGGAAACCCTAGGTGGGCAAGAGGAGTCCGGAAGCATCCGGGCCGTGGATTTGCTCCGGGCAAGATTGTGAAGGTTTGGAGGCTACCTCAAAGTCTACCACAAGTGAGTGAGCTATTCCTTCGTGGGATAGGCTCCGGAGAATAGGGTGAGCCTTCGTGGCGCGGGGAATCCTTCGTGGGACCTCCACTCCTCCAAACGTGACGTACCTTGTTGCAAAGCAAGGGAACACGGGAATACATCCTCGTCTCCGCGTGCTATCGGTTATCTCTAACCGAACTCCTTACTTGTGATTTAATCGCTCGTGAGAGCCTTCGTGCTCGAGTTAGTTGTATCCTCATATAGGTTGCTTCACCTAGTTTGCATTAGGCTCATCTTTATATTCCGCAAAGCCTAATATTGCAAAGAAAGAATTAAAATCTGTAGAAACCTATTCACCCCCCTCTAGGTTTACCATCTCTATACTTTCAATTGGTATCAGAGCCTGGACTCTTATTAAGGGCTTCACCGCCTTAAGAGTGAGATGGATAAACTCTTCGAGGGTCTAGATGACGACTCTAACCTTTCGGTTAAAGAGATGAAATCTAGATTCTTGGCATATGATGCCGAGAAGAAGAAAAAGGAGGATGAGCTACAAAACCAAATGACAGAAATGACTGCCATGCTTAAGAACCTAATTGCCGGTGGAATTTCTAGTGGGGCTTCGGCCTCTAAGGAAACCTACCATGAAGCTAACCATGACTATCCCAAAAACACTTCACCCATGCCTCATATAAACCATAGTGGGACCGTTCCCCATTTTGATGGAACTCACTTTCCACATTGGAAATCTGCTATGGAATCTCATATTCGCAGCTGCAGTGTGGAGCTATGGGAGCTCATTGTTCATGGACATCGGGAGCCACAAGATCCTACTCGGTTGACCTCCACCGAGTTCTACAGCCGTCAACTCAATGCCTCCGCACGTGACAAGATTAGAAGTGGCATCAACCGCAAGCTCCTTGATCAAGTTGATGACATTGTCTCCGCTAAAGAGTTGTGGGATCGGATCATAGTACTCCAAGAGGGAACCGATTTGATCCAATCAGCTCTCTATGAGACCGCAAAGCAAGAGGCCCACCGAGTTCATGATTCGAGATGGAGAATCCGTATCCGATGCCTATGCTAGGCTTGGTGCTCTTAGAGTAAGGGTCAAGGGACTTGGTGTTGAGAAGTACAATGATGGCTTCGAGATGAATGAAGCATTCATAAAGTCCAAGGTCATTGCTATGATTGCCGTCAAGCAAGAAGACACCAACCTTGCACTCAACTTGCAAATCATGACCAAGAGTGCCGATCTCAACTCCGATGATCTCGTCTCCTATGTGGCCGCCAATGAAAACATGGCCAAAGCGGGAAAGAGGCTCATGGCAATGAACCGTGTGGATGAAGCCTCGCACAACCATGAAGGGTCACACAACCTTGCTCTCAAAGCTAGGGCCGATCATGGGAGCAAAGAAGACTATGAAATTGAAGAAGAAGAAGAGATGACTTCAACTAGTGACATGGCTACCGACTTTGCTTTCTTTGCCAAGAAATACAAGGCAAAGTTTCCAATGCTCCTCAATGACAAGAAGAAGAAGAGGACTTGCTACAATTGTGATGAAGATAGCCACTTTGCAAATGAGTGCCCTTATGAGAAAAGGGTAGACAAGCCAAGATTCATCAAAGGGGTCAAGCCAAGATTGAAGCCAAACCCAATCAACGATCGATTCAAGAAGAACAAGGGAAGAGCTTTTGTTGGAGCCGAGTACTTGTCCGATGATGAAGATGAAGATGAGGAGAAGGAGGTCGGGGTGGCCGGTTTGGCTTTCTCCAAGCCCGGGTCACTCTTCACATATGACTACTCCAAGGACTACTCCACGGAGAATGATGTTGGTTCCTCCTTCATGGCAAGAATCACTCAAGATGATGACTCCGATGACTCTTCCTCCTCTACAATCGTTGGCTCTTGTCTTATGGCAAGGGAAACCAAGGTAATGGAATCTCCACCTTCCCTATCTAGTGTTCTTGATGATGAAAATGAAAATCAAGATGAACTAATTGTGCTTAAGGAACTTTACAATGTTAGATGCACCCTTCGTGGTGAAGCTCTTGTCAAGTTTGATTTCTTGATGGACTCTCTCAAAGAAAAGGATGAGTCCATTGAGGAATTAGAATATAAATTGGATGAAAAGGAACGGAGATTCAATCTCCTAAGACAAGAGCTAAAAACCGAAAGGTGCATATCTCAAGGCCTTAAGCAACAAATTGAAACCTATGAACTTGATAAAGTTAAGGACCTAGAAACTATTTATAGGGCTCAATCTTTGACTCAAGTGCTCCATACCTCAAAAGAGGAACTTGAAGTTGCTCATGATTCTCTCACTAGGGATCTTGACCACCTTGAAAGAGCTAACAAGCTTGTAAAGGATGAGCTCAAGAAACTTGGAGAGAACCATGACCTACTCCAAGAAACCTACATGAAAGCACTTGAATCAATGAAGGATCCCATTGTTGTTGAAAAGCATGCTAGTTCCCCTACATCTTTTACTAGTGAGCATGCTAAGCTTGTTGAGGAACATGTTCGTCTACAAGAGGAACTCTCTTTGCATGTTGAGACCAATGCATATCTTGAATCCTTGGTGACTAAATATGGTCTCGACTATCATCCTAATGAATCCTCTTGTGAGCATGCATCTATTCTTGAGGAAAATGTTAGGTTAACAAAGGAACTTGCAAAGTTCACCACCGCCAAGAACAAGATGGGATTGGATGACCTCTTGAGTAAGCAAAGGTCAAACCATCAAAAGTTTGGACTTGGATACGTTCCCAAGTCTCACAAGAAGAAGAACTACAACAAGGAGAAACCCGCTCAAGATAAGAACAAGAAGGTCACTAATAATGGCAAAGCCTCAAGGGGCAAAGCCACTAGTGGTGACCGCACGGGGCCAAACGATCACTATGCATTATTTGTTGATTATTATGGTGATGCTTATGCTAACTATGTTGGCCCTTCTAATGGCTATGCTTATAGAGAGTACTCAATTTGGGTACCAAAAGATATTGTTGCCATTGCAAAGGAACCCATTAATCGATGGGTTCCTAAATCCTCTACTTGATTTTGTAGGGGTATTCCTCCGGTGGTCCAAAATGGGTGTTTGATAGTGGATGCACCAATCATATGACCGGAGGAAAAGGTGTGCTTGATCAATTCATTGAAGATATCAACAAGAAGTCAAGCATTACCTTTGGTGACAACTCAAAGGGAAAGGTACTTGGGTATGGCAAGGTAGCAATCTCTAAGGACTTGTGCCTTGAGACGGTTATGCTTGTTGAACACCTTGGCTATAACTTACTTCCTATATATCATCTTGCCGATGCCGGTTACAATTCATATTTCACTAAATATTATGTGCAAGTCTTTAGGAGTGACAATCTCAAATTGGTCCTTGTTGGATATGTGGAGAACAACCTTTACGTGGTTCACCTCTCGAAAGAGAGCCCCTCCTTCTCCACATGTCTAATGGCGGCCAAGCATGACGAAGGTTGGTTGT
Organism: Lolium rigidum; assembly: GCF_022539505.1. Taxonomy (NCBI): domain Eukaryota; kingdom Viridiplantae; phylum Streptophyta; class Magnoliopsida; order Poales; family Poaceae; genus Lolium; species Lolium rigidum. The sequence goes on from NW_025900233.1 coordinate 214,839, forward strand.
GGCATCGCCGCCTTGGTCATGTTAACATGAGGAATCTTAAACAACTCCTAAAGGGTGAGCATATTGTGGGACTAACCGGCGTTTCTTTTGAGAAAGATCGTGTTTGTAGTGCATGTGTAGCCGGAAAGCAACTCAAGAAGAAGCATCCCATCAAGAGTATTGTTACCACATCTAGGCCTTTGGAGCTCCTTCATTTGGATCTCTTTGGGCCATCACATTATGATACTCTTGGTGGGAGCAAGTATGGACTTGTCATTGTTGATGATTACTCAAGATACTCTTGGGTCTTTCTCCTTAAGTCTAAGGACGAGACCCATAGAGAGTTCATCACCTTCGCCAAGAAAGCTCAACGTATGTATGAATCCGAGATCAAGGCAATTAGGACCGACAATGGCACCGAGTTCAAGAACTACACTATGCAAGAGTTTGTTGATGATGAGGGCATCAAGCATGAGTTTTCGGCGCCATACACCCCTCAACAAAACGGTGTTGTTGAAAGGAAGAACCGGACTATCATTGAGATGGCAAGAACCATGTTGAGTGAATTCAACTCACCCCACAACTTTTGGGGAGAAGCCATCTCTACGGCCGTCCACTACTCCAACCGGCTCTTCCTCCGTCCCCTCCACAACAAAACCCCATACGAGCTCCTTACCGGTAACAAGCCTAATGTCATGTATATTCGTGTCTTTGGATGCAAATGCCTTGTTAAGAACAACAAAGGAAAGCTCGGTAAATTTGAAACTAGAACCATAGAGGGTATATTTGTTGGATATGCGGAGAACTCTCACGCCTATAGATACTACAACCGGTCCTCCGGGACTATTGAAGTATCTTGTGACGTGGTGTTTGACATAGGCATCCCAAATGGGCCTGCCAAAGATAGTACCCGGGGTTTAAAGAAGGCCCACTACCCGAAGAATAAGAAGGTTCGAGAGCCCAAGATATATTAAGGAAAGTAGAATTGTAATAGGAA